>NC_056739.1:1188676014-1188696835 GCF_019279795.1 Protopterus annectens
TTATTTATATGCTACACCTTTTAGCTGAAACACTTATTAGTCAGTCAGTCCTGATCAAATGGGTTTGATTAACTGTTTAGTCATGAAGCAAACCAAGTCATATGCATGAAGAGACATCTTTATTTTACGGACACAGCATGTGTAAATGCTCATGCACACTACATGTTGAATATCCACACATACACCCACAAACACACACAACACACACCCCATGCCCACAAACACACGCATGCATGTACGCACACACAGCCTTACCCATATATGTATAATGGCCGCACATGTGTATGTGTATGCTCATAAATGTCTTTACTATCTGATACAGAAGAGAGTATCTGTTTTTTGTCACTCTTGTGTAATTTTAGTGACTTTGTCTAGTAGCTCTGCTTATTCATTTGTTCAACATCAAGACTTTTTAGTAAAATCGTTACAGCTTTCATCCATGTCTGAAAAGGTTCTCTTGTGACTAACAAAATCACTGAGTTCACAAATGAATAAATCAGACTAATAGACCTAAATGTGTTTTCATACTGTACACACAGTCTCTTATTAAGATAGGATTATATTTTATATAATGTTATGCATGTTCATTTATTATGCCGTTATGCTTTATTTTGGCTTAGTTACATTGACAGTGTTTCTGCATTCTTTATGAATGCTATAATGTGTTCTTTTTGGATCTTGGCAAGCTTTGTAAAGCACAGTTTAGTGAAACGTGATATACCATGAATTGTTGCATTTCCTGAAAGGAAACATTTTCCAGAAAAAGTGAGTAGCTGTACCCTCTCTCTGCCACCTCTACAAATGCCGCACACACACACGCACACACACACAGCCACACACACAAAATCCTTAATCATTTCCAACTACATATGAATGACTAACACATAAGATGTGAGCCATGTGTTACATAACATTTGCTAACCTAGTAAAAGATATGCAGATTCTTCCTGTTTTTTTTTTTTTTTTAAATGGAATGTAGTTGTACTTTATGCCCCATTTTTAACCAGTTTTATTAATACTTACCCCTCTGTACCTAACATGAAAACAAACTTGTGCTTGTTTTCAAGTCTCACTGCATTTATGAATAGATTATAGGACAAGATATTTTAGCCACTTATTTTAGTATCACTAATACTGAAGTCTTGTAAATCTACTTTTCTGTTTTCACAAGGCCAGAACGCATTATTATTTCCCTTCTGTTTGCTCAGTAAAAGTAAAGAGTTGTGGTATTTCCATATCTTTCCTAAAGTGGTATAATGCATTAAAATTATTTCTTAATGTTGCAATTTAAGGTATCATAAACGCAAAAGCTGTGATACCACAGGAAGGAACATGCCTTGCATGACAGCTGTGTATATTTTCCTAAATTAACATAAGAGGCTGTTGTCCATAGTTGTCTGTCCATTAAGATGCCATAAGATCTTTGTGATCAGCTCTGCTAAAGATGATCAGAAAAACTGTGACGCCTTATGCAATAGGCTGATCCTTCTGGAAAAACGAACTATTGAATCGGTCGATACCAAACTTCAGAGGCAATCTAATAACTCTAGTCAGAGACTTCTACAGAAATATTAAAAAACTATAAACTATTTCAGAAAAGCCATGTCGTGAAAAATATATAGAAACCATGATGTTACGCATTTCAACATAACCGTAATCAGAAACATTTGATGAACTTTGGAATAGACTTCAGGAATAATTAATGAAGTGAAAGACTGGGAAATTGAAGAAGGCAGAAACTGTACCAGCGAGGGTGGAAAAATGGATATTGGTTAACTATTCTAGGTAACTAGAAAATGCACCCACACCATTCTGCAGTTTATCTGAATAAATAGGTTGTACAGTTCTGATCTGGCATATTCTGCATCTCTAATATTCTCTACAGCAAAGGTAACAACATCACAGAACCACAAAAAAGGACATTTTGATATTTGTTGGGAAATACGAACATACACCCTTCCCTAGTTTATAAAACTCCATTGCTCACCATGGCCCGGCTCTCTCTCCTTTCCTTACCTAGTAGCATACCCTGACTCCTTTTGCTTCCACATCTTCTTAGTCACTCCATAGCATTCATTCCTGAGTAAGTATGAATGGTTTTATTGGGCTGTCTACATCCAGTGTTTAGCAGTCTTAAAACTTCTGTTCACCAGTCTGCTCCTGTCCTCAGTTTTCACCTCTGTTGCACATTTCATATTGCAATGCCATCCCAGTCAACAGCAAAATCAACCTTATCCTACATATTGAATTTGTCTCTATCATTTAATGTAAATTTGCCTGCTGCCTAGCTAAGTTATGACAACATATACTCCAAATGTCAACATTATTTCTGCAGAGCTAATAGCTATAAGAGAAGATGACGTAGAATTCTACTGTTCAACGGGGTCAACATGGAATCCTCCATCATCTTCACGTTCTGCTTCCACTGCTAGAACCTCTTTGTTACCTACAACTGCTCCCTTCCAACAGCACTTCTCTACGTTATACTGTATGTACCCCATGTACAAATCAGATCTCAAAAGCCTGCCTGCCATCACTGTGCCACTTAAATGCTTTTCCTGTGATTAATGTCGCATCTGTGGCAGTCTCAGCATTTACCAGTTAATCGTCAGTCCTTCTGTTAATGTCATATCTGAGGCAGTCTCAGCAATTACCAGTTAATCGACAGTCCTTCTGTTAATGTCGTGTCTCTGGTAGTCTCAGCATTTACCAGTTAATCGACAGTCCTTCTGTTAATGTCGTGTCTGTGGTAGTCTCAGCATTTACCAGTTAATCAAGGCCTTCTGTGAGTCTCTTCTACTTCTCATGCTTTCTGTGAATCTCACACTTCACTAGATTAGACTCCTAAGTTGGTGAATCCCTTATTGAAACCCATAGAGCCTATAACTGTCCTCATTATACTGTACTCCTTCCTGATTGTAGTAATGAATGCATCATGGCCCCGTATACTTCCTACGGCAGCCACTGTACATCTCCAGCCTGCACTGTCATCACTAAATCCATGACCTGGTTTAACATAACCACATTTTCACTGACATATCCACTACCCAGTCCTATCTCTGTCTCTGACATTCATTGCAGAAAAAATCTGCTATCCTTTCTCATTACATTGTGCCTAACAGTCTGACTGTACCAACAACCTAATATATTTTAGGTATTTCTGCAGTTTGACCCATCCTAGCCGTCAGCTGCTTCATAAAGAAAAAGAGATCCGTTACAAAACACTAGAAATTCAGTGCACGCACATCTTGTGCACGAAACCGCATGCTCTGTAATGGGCTCCTCTCATCTTGGGGCAGTCTACCTTCTTAATGGAAAACCTAATGTTGATTAAGCACTGATCAGCTAGTTGTGTGGTACAGCATAGAAGTAACAGCTGTTCAGTAAGATTGCTCCAGTTTATATAACTGCATATTCTTTTTTCTTGAATTTCTCAGAAAGGAAACTCCAAGATGGTAACCTCACTGGGCGATGCACATTTGGACATTAAGGCATTAAAACAGATCTAGGAGTCACTAAGTTTATCTCCAGTGTTGATGTATGCTGTATTACAAGACATAACATATTAATATTTATGCTGCCTGCAGTAGCTCCAAGTGATCAGGCGGACCTTTACACAACAGCATCAAGACCTTGAGCAGCAAAATAAACTTACAAAGGTGCAAAGTTACAGCAAATCATCCCTAGGATGGGCTAATACCTTGAAGATCATAAGAACAAAAATCAATGTAATAGTCTAAAGTTCATCAGACTTCCAGAGGGAAAAATGCCTTGTGCCCATCCAATTTATTGTAAAGGAATTAATGCGTTTGTTGCAGACCAGTGTGACTCTCCTTGAGCCTCAGTGGGCCCAGTCATTTTCCAAGGATGACTCTTACATAATGTGAAACATGAATTATCTAGACCACTTGAGGCCCTTTTAAACTGTAGCCTCAAAAGAGAGTTTGTACCATGGGAATGGAGGACTGCAGCAGTTATCCAACTTCACAAGGGTGGAACATCAAATGACACCAAAAACCGCTGCCCCATTTGTCTGAATAGTCTAATATGTAAAGCCATGGAATGAATTACCATGGAAATGATTAACGAAGACATAGGCAACCTTCAGACACTGAACCCAACCCAGTCTGGCTTTATTAAGGGAAGATCATGCCTAATAAATTTGCCAGACTTCTTTGAGAAGGTCATAAAGGCAATAGATGAGGGGGAAATTGTGCATACCACCTACCTAGACCCGACTAAGGTGTTAGATACAGTAACCCACTTGGGTATAATTAACAAATGCACAGAACTGAGCAAAACCCCCTACATAACTTGCTGGATTGCCAGCTGTCTCACAGACAGAATCTCTGGAAGTCAGGACTGGTGAGACCACTGCCACTAAGAGACCATTCACCAGCGGGGTACCTTAGGGCTCTGTGCTGGGATCATCCAATTTGACATCTACATCTTGGAGGTAAAGGTTAATGTCAAAGGCTTTTAGCTGAACAAGTTCACAGGTGGCTGCAAACTGGGAGCTATCATACATTCCCTCATGACACACTCATCATACAAGTGAGTCTAACACAGACAAATGATTGGTGCCAAAGTCATGGATTAAAACTCAGTGATAAGAAATGCATTCTAGTGACTTTTGGAAAACAGCCACATGCGCTAATTACTCCATTGATAAGACACTCCTAAGAGTTGATCCAGTAGTCAGGGATCTGGGAACATATTTAGACAAATTATATTGCCTTTGATCAACATGTGGCCAAGGAAATAAGAAAATTATTGTACGTTTCCTACCTTATAAGTAAGGATATGGCATCCGGAGACTAAGTAAGACATCATGATATTTTATTCAGCCCTTATCAGATCCATCATTGCATATAATGCTCTGTTATACATGTACCTGACCAGACATATGCAATAGTTGGAATATCCACAAAGGCTCCTTATGAGGATAATTCAGGCTATACACATATTGTCCAATACGGATTGCCTTAAAGCCCTATCCCTATATCCGGTCTCCTCCAGGTTACTAAGAGGTGATCTATGCCTGGCTTACATGGCATCCTCAGATCCATCTCTGAAGGACCTTTTGCACATCCACAAAATGAACAACATCAGAACCATTAGATCCAAACATTTAAATTTGGTTTGCAACATAAATAAGACATGTCAGTGAGACAGATATGTGTTTAAGAAGATCCCCATGCCCTGGAACAGGCTCTCCATCCATATGAAGCAGAGTCCATCTCTAACCCTATTTAAGCATAACTTTGACCAATGAATGGGAAATCAGAACTTCACCCCAGGTCTGGCCCCCATGTCTCTGACAGACAGAGTCAGACAGGTAACTATGCCCAAACTAATATACCCCTCCCACATAACCTTTAGAAACTTCTTAACCAGCATACCCCATTCCTAATATACACCCAGGATACATAGGGACACAATTGGGTTGGGTTACATAGCTAGGCTTAGAAAGACCCCAATAGTCATTAGCCTAGTATATACCTATGAACCTATGAAATTCAAATTCAAGAATTCCAACTTGCCCCAATCATTCATCCTCAATATGTAAGACTTCAGTGACAGAAGAAATCTTGCACTAGGAAAGGGAGATGGAGCTTTCTCATACACTGGTAAAGAACCCCTTGACTACTGCTATGCTCTCTTCTTAAAATGTATAGCCCCAATAATAGTACTGAGGTTGCTTAGAGACCTTGACAATGGTGTACATCTGAAGTTCCCATCCCACTTGGTTGTCCATCACAACAGACATCAAGAATCATTTGATTTGCCAGCAGAGGCCAAAACCTGTATACAGTCTTCTGTTCATAGATTTATAGGTGGGTACTAGGCTAGCTGCCCTTCCAGGCCATTTTAAGCTTAGCCAGTTTCCCTTCAAAGGTGAAAATCAAACTCTGTACTTTGCATCTGTGAGGAAAACACCTTAACCACTATGCCAATTCCCAATCATCAGTGTCATTCAGACCTGGGGATTCCCAATCCACCAGTTCATTCAGACCTAGCCATCATGTGGACTGTGGATGCAGTTGTCTAGGAAAACATTTATTGATTCTACTTTGTGTAAGCACAGATATAGGTACCCTCAGAGATACCCTGTGAATATCACAAAGTCAAAGGGAAAAGGGGATCTCCATGAATTTAGCTGCAGTCCTCTCCATACCTAACAAACGTCTTCCTCCAGACAACACCTTTTTCAGTTTATGGTACCACTATTTCAGAGATTCAAATCTAAAAAATAACAAATTGAGTGAGCTGATTTCATTAGTTTGAATAATGCAGTGAAAAAAACAACGTCTCAAAACAGCATATGCAATGAGCTGAAAAAAGTAGCAGCGGTTACCAAAGGCAGCAAGCCACATGATTTGCCCCATAAATCCAATATTCTTCTATCTTCTTCCATTTCAGCATGTTAAGTGATGTTGATGGGACTCCCTATGACTACTGATTCTTCATTTCCTCACCAAATTGCTGTAGGTCATCCCATGTTTTGCTTGTTGCTGATCACTAAAGTTTTCATCTAATAAATTACTCAGGGTTGGGAGGGGAAGCCATCCATACAGGGAAGTTTGGTTGAACTCATGGATCATCTGTGTATCCCCTCATTTCCCTTTTCCCAGTGCATCTTGGACCTGGCAGCCATCTTGCTGTAAACATTAACAAGGGAGTCTTTGCTAACAGATGCCTCTTGCCAGTTGCATGTTATAAGTAGTTCTGTAAGCTCTCTTCATGACTTAAATTCCGAGAACTACATGTGTGACATCACATGGCAATCCAGTGAGCCTTCATTACCATCAGGCACTGTGCAGCCTTCAGATCAGTGCATTATTCTAATGCTATAGCATCTGCATGCAGTACCTAATGACTGCTAAGCCTTTAAAATTAAAACCATTTTCTCTACATGTTTCCTTTTTATAGAGCCTATATCTGTGCAGTCCTTATTGTGTTATATGTGCTTCATTATTACAGGCAAAGTCCTCCAACCAACTATTCATACCCCTGCCATTGTAAATGCACATTTATTTTGTGTTCTACAAAGACTAATGCATGGGATATGTTATCTTCATGAAGCATTAAGCCAAGAGATGATTTAAGGAATCAAAGGAGTGGTATATAACTATTCCAACTTTCATTCTTTCTCCCCTGCATAACCAAAGGACTTGACTGCTTAGACCTGATGGGGCAGACAGTGTAGGTGAACCTAGACTTTTCTTCATGGGCTTCTTCCTTAAAGCCGTTGTGTGAAAAAGTTGCAGTGAATTTCCAAGTGTGGGAGGGGACACCTAATATTGTAGTAAGATAGATGGGATTATAAACCCTCCTCCCATTCCAAAGACTTCGCTGGAGTACTGCCTTTTGCCATTTAGGGCATGGCATAATGGAGGTATAGGGTGCAGAACATTGATTATTCATTGAGTGGAATATTGTATAATCTCTCCCTGCTCTCTAGAAAGGAAAGCAACTCGATCTTGCAAAAATATATCAGCTTGAAGGATTACTTTTCTTAGTGTTATTTGGTCAGAGTTTGTTACCATACTTTGTCCAACTCTTCCTCCTTCCAACTCCCTAGCTGGTTTGGCACATTGTCACTCTGGTCTTCTGTAGTCTTTTTTAATAAAAGGTAGGGTTGTGTGTGCATATTATAGATTGAAGACATAGTGATAAGACAGAGCCATCTGAAATTCATATAATTTATGTGAATTATCTGAGAGTTGTGTTTTAAAGATTATTTGTTCACATCCCTCTGTGAGAAATTCATATATATATATATATATATATATATATATATATATATGTGTGTGTGTGTGTATATATATATATATATATATATATATATATATATATATATATATAGAGAGAGAGAGAGAGAGGGACTTAGAATTATTTTTGATGGATTGCTGGTGTATTGTTTCTTCCCAGGTTTTTCACTTTCAGCCTCTCCAACCATAGCCCCTACCCCATGACTGCCCTAACCTGCCTCTCATCTTCCGACAAAGGTGAAACATACTCATTTGGAGTGAGTAAATTGAGAATTCCATCCTTCCTTTTCTTTTTTTTTATTTTTTAATTTTCTTTTCTATCTCCTACATATTAATTGATATTTATTTATAGACTATTTGCAGGTAGAGTCCAGGTGAAGCAATTCACACACAAAAAAAACTGAACCAATTAACAAACACTGACTAATCACAGAATGTAGAGAGTCCCACAGATAATTGAAATAATTAGCAAATATTATTGATGAGAAAAACAAATGTGGATTAATGTTAGTAGTAAATATGGGAGGTAAGCAGCAGGTGAGAACAGAGGGTGGAAGTAGAAGTGATGTATATGAGGGAGGAGTTAGGTGCTGTATCTAGTGCAAAAGCAGTCTCATTTTTTTATGGAGTTTCCTTTTGGTTTGTGCTCTCAAAGTGAAGAAAAAGAAGATTTCCAGAGGGTTTGCCAGAGTTTGAGTGGAAGAATGGAGAAGGAGTGGTCAGTAGAGTCCAGTCTGGACTGAGGCTGTCAACATAGCAAAGTTGCAGAGGTTGTAGGGGGTGGTTTTATTTTGGCAGCAGGAGGCAAGAAAACACCTGCTTGAAGTAGTTTGAAAAGAAGAGACCCTAGGAGTAGCTCATCTATGTAGGTGACAATTATTGGAGTTATGTTTTATCTTGGTGTCACTATCCCAGTTCTAGACATATCTTAGTCTAACTATAATGTTCTCTCCTAAATAATGAGTTTCAACAACCTGAGATTAAGTTGAGATCTAATCTACCTTTTTTCAATAATTTAAAAAAAAATCAGATTAGGTTAACAACCATTCTGTCTGCCCTTCTCTACTGTTACTGGGACATCATTTCTTTCTGTTTTCATTATTTGTCACAAGATCTGTAAAATGTTGTTTTTCCATAATCTCGTGAATGACATTGCAGCTTACAGACTTTTGGTGAAATGTGGCATATATGCCTCTATCACCTCTTAATGTTATATAGCCTTCCCAAAAATCTACATGTCAATAAGAATATATGTTTTTACAAAGTTTCTGGGAATTCATCCCCCCCAACTTATATGGTGTGCTGTGTATTGTGTTTGTGTGTGTACTTATATTCAGTAAACCTTGCTGTATTAGTTTCTGTGTGGTATGGCTTGAGATGCTGGGCTTTGGTATACAATAATGAACTTAGCTGTGGTAATATGTTATTGATGCAGTAATACATACATCTATAACAATACTATATCTCCATATTTTAGTTATTTAATTTAGTCTTTGTTGACCATGTTAGTCTCACTAGGCTAACAGCCTCTTTTCAGGGGGGACTTGAGGTGGTATTTATACTACTAGGTGAAATTTACCCAGGGTATCAGGGAACTTCCCCTGGTCTTTTTGATAGGTACTGTGGGACCCTTTTACATCCACCTGAGCTGCCACCAACTCAAGCAGATAGGACCTTGGTTTAACATCTCATCCAAAGGATGAACACACTTTGGGTCTCAGCAATCAATCTACTTGGTGTGGCAATAGAATCCAGAGCCTTCTGCATGAAAAGCAAGAGGACTACCTCTTTGTACAACTGATTTTATGATATATATATATATATATATATATATATATATATATATATATATATATATATATCCCTAAAAGCATATTTTCCACTGCAGCTGTTACTTATCACCACTACTCCCACTCTGCCACACTGATTCTTTGATATCTCACTTTCTCTCTGGTTCACCTTTTGATAACTTCATCTTTGTGCTAATCAACATTGCCAGTGTCTTAGGCATCAGGACAACAAGATGCCTCACATCCTATCAGTTATAGCTTCATTGGTGTCTCCTGCTACCAAAACCACACATATACAGTGTGATTTCCATCACCTTGTAACATTCCTTTAGGATGCCCCCCTTGCACTCTTCTGTGTGATTTATCCTCTTTTTCAGATTTTGAAGACCCAGTTCAGGCCTACTTTCTCAGTCATCATCAGTGTATCTGCTAGTCAGTTGGCCGCCATATAGTCCCCCTTATGCTAAATTCTCCCCTCATGTTCTAGTCTTGTGACCAAGATATTGTAATTTACTAGTTTATGACATTGATTTAGTTATTCAGTGTTTTACTTTTGCTGCTTCTTTTAGGTCTAAATTGGTTAAGCTCATCCTTTATATTTTAGCTCACTGTTGAATCATTACATCAACTAATTTGAGTCAACCATAGGAGACATAAGGCTGCCTGCTGAACACACTTTTGAATATTTTGACTTAAAATTGGTGTCAAATAAGGCACCTCTTAGAATCAGACATAGTACATGTAAAAAGACATGTACCTTTCACTGGTTATTAGAATGTGCTGTTATAAAAAGGAAACCAATGTCTTGCAGATGTTAGAAGATGTCTGGATACAAAAGGGAAACTTAATTTGTTCTATGAGTCAAAATATATGGGCTTTTGATTATCAGGCATTTGGGACTTTTTCACATGCCTTTGGATTATGATCTATAAACCATTTTGTGTCTCATTTTTCTTACATTTTTGTTAGCAGTGGTAAAAATGGCTCACACAAGTTGGCCCAGAGTTACTTGTCACATGACGTTACAGTCTTAGTTCAGACTGTACCTGACTGTTCATGCGCATCTCTCTGAAATGTGTTTACTAAAAAATGTCAAACAGAAACAGTGTTTGACCTACTGTGTCTTATACACATCAACCAACTCTATCACCAGCACTCACTACATTACTGACTGACAGTGAAATGGAACAATAAAACCTCACTGTTTGACTTTTAATGGCTTAGCAAAGGACTGAAATGCCTTCTGTTGTTGTCTTTCGGCTTTTAGAGGTCGCCACAGCGGAACTCCGGTCCGCTAATGATTGGCAGTAGATTTTCATGAACGTCAAGGTGCCAGCTCAACGTTCAACCTTCAACGAAGGCATGCCCTTTTACGCATGTCTTTTGAACACCCACCCAACTGCAGGGAGGACATGCAGACTCCACACAGAAGGCACTCCCCGCACTCCAGCCGAGAATCGAACGGGAGAACCACTTGCTGTGAGGCAACAACGCTACCACTGCACCACCGTGGATGATTTTAAATCTATGAAATGAAAGCTTTGTGTAACTGCAAAAATATCACAACCACAGACTCCCATAATCAATTCACTTTACTCCAAAATATTGCTAAACGGCCATGAGGAGGCATAAAGTAAAATTTCTCATTTCCATACATTTTCCTTAATGAATATGCCTAAATACTTGTGGCATATATTTAACCTTCTTATTGGTATTAAAAAACTTAAACAAAAACACCTCCCATAATACCATATAATGTTTTCAAGGTCATCTCTCTATCTCTGACTTCCTCCATGAATTCAGTAACTGCCTGTAATCCCCTACAAACCCCTCACTTCCCGCAGTCAACCACCCTGCTCCTTCCATAACTGCCATTTTCAACTATAAACAATTTAAACTAAAAGACATCAAACATCTGTTTGAGCAAATCCTATCAGATGCGTCTACTGGAACTGATAATCTAAGCACCTGGATCCTATACCTTTGCAGAAAAAAATATGATTGGCCCTCTACTCCACATTTCCAGCATCTGCATTACCACTAACAAGGCACCCAGCATCTGATAATCAACTTTAGTTTAAACATTATCAAAGCAGTTGAAACCTCTGAAAGCCTCTCAGTTCTACCCTATCTTTATTTCCCTACCTTCAGTAAAATGTTGGAAAGGATCATATACAATCAGCTTATAATCTACACCCAACAATATCATTCTCTTTCCCTGAAGCAGCATGGAGTTTGGTCTGGGAGCAGGACTTGATAGCACTATGGACCCTTATAGAAGATGTTTTGCTCATCATGGACAAGATTATCCTAACAGAAGCCCTTTTATTGATCGCAAATGAGCCTTTGACCTTATTGGCTACTCCATACTTCTTAGCCACGTGACTGAACATGGTATTAGTGTGCAGCCTTCAACCTGGTTCCAAAATGTCCTTGTCAATAAATCGTTTTAGAGTCATGATTGGATCATCCATATACAGAGAGGCTCCAGTCCTGAGAGGTGTAACACAGGGCTCCATCTTTACTCCTCTATGTTTCTTTGTCTTCATTAATAAATTCTCTGTAGAACACACAATTCCACAAACCAAAGAATGAAAACAAATGAAGAAACTGAAAAACTTCAGCAGACTGTGCTTTACTGAGCACTTTCGTCTCCTCAGTGGAGACTTCTTCAGAATAAAATATTGTCATCCCTCAACAACCTTATATACACACACCCATATAAATAATTATTCAATTAACTAGTTAATGAAGCCATAAAAGGAGCCTCACTCAAAACATAAATTACTATCAAAAGTCATAACATTTACTGTGAACTATTACAGGTTCTAAAAATATATTACATAAAACACACCAATTATAAATATTACATTACAAAATTGTGCCTTTAGTCTGAGGACAGGACTAATAGACACCCCACAGTTAAGACCAGGGGGTTCACTTGCATTAGTCCTGGTCCGCCATCTTAGTTCAGACAATTCTAAAAAATCATTTAATGGGCCACCCCTTCCCCCAACTTTATCTGTTCTAAAATAATAAACCTAAAATTATGCCCTTCATTGGCCATGATATGTGCTGCCAGGGCATTTTTACTTTCCCTTCTCTTAATATCATAGCAGTGTTGAAACACCCTGCTTCTAAAGCATTTTTTGTTTTTCCAATATAGAAGCTTGGACATTGGGAACACAATGGAAGGTATATTACTGCTTCACTACTACAACAAAACCTGCCATTGAGTTTATATTTACCATAATTAGGAATAATAATATATTTTCCTTCTATTGCATATTGACACTGCATACAGTAACCACATCTTGTCAGACCCCCTTCGCTATTAGGGATATACTAGCGTCTTTCTAGCATATTCTTGATACAGCATTCCTTTTTATATACAATGTCAGGTTTTGTCCCCACCAATTCCAATTTTTCAGCATTTGTTTGGAAAATGTTCCAATTATGTCTTAAAATATTATTGATTTCATAAAAATGTTGATTAAACCCAAATATACCTTCATTTTTAAATTGTCCATTACAATTCTCTTTTTCCTGTTTTTGTGGAACATTGCCTGACCCTAGCAAAGGAACAAAGGACCCATTATTTATTTTTTGAATGACTTCATTCAGGGTTTTACTAACAAACATCTCAGGATATCCTCTGTGTACTAGCATAACCTTTAAAATTTCCATTTGTTCCAGAAATTCATGGTATTCAGAAACCATTCTGGCTAGTCGTACCCCCTGTCCCTTAATTAATGATTTCTTCTGGTAGAGGGGATGACTGCTATCAAAATGTAAAAGGCTATTTGAATATGTGGGCTGACGAAATATATTAGAGGTAAATTGTCCAAGTGCCCCATCCTTTTTGATAGTAATATCAAGAAAATTAACCTGTTCATAGCTGATAGCATGCATAAATTTTAAGAAATCTGTTCTAGTCTTTATAAATTCCAAAAATTTATCAAGCTCATAGTTATTCTTATCCCATAGAATAATGATGTCATCAAGGTAACGGCCATAAAACTTCCAAGCATTAACAAAGGGGCTTATGAAAACAATATCCCTTTCCCAAAATGCTAGAACAATATTAGCAAATATGGGGGCACATGCTGCCCCCATTGCTATGCCTTTTACTTGTTTAAATAGCTGCTGTTCAAAAGTAATGATATTTGTCTTCAATACTGCTTCCATAAGACTCCTAATAGTTAAAATGTGATTATGATTAAGTGTAGTATATTGGCATAGGTATTAGTAAAACCACTCTATACCTGTATCATGTGGTATAACTGAAAATAAATCCCGTATATCAATAGTTATAAAAATCAAGGTGTCAGCAAACATTCCACTATTAATTTTTGCTAGAAACTAGCACTTTTGAACAGCAGCTATTTAAACAAGTAAAAGGCATAGGGGAATTGTGTCAAAAGCCTTAGCTACCTCAAGATAGGCAGTATTCACTGTCTTACCTTCATTCAGAGCTTTGCTGACTTTCTCGAAGAAGTCTACTAGGTTTAATAAGCATGATCTACCCTTAAAGAAACCAAATTGGGTTTGGTCTAGAGGTTGAAGGTTGTCTATATCCTTTGTTCATAAGATCGATGATGATTATTTCCATGTCCTTGCAGGATGAGCCTGGATAGACTTATGAGTCTATAGATCCCAGGGTCGGTTGATGGCACCTCCTTGTGCAAGGGGATCACTGTTGCTGTTCTCCACTCTGCTGGAACAAAGCCATTTCTCAGGCTATGGTTAAAGAGAAAGGCAAGTGGGTCCACTAGGTCCTGTTTTAAATTGCTTAATAACCAATCTGGGATGTTATATGGTCCACTGAGGCCGTGTTTTTGGCCTTGGAGAGCACAGATATGACCTGATCTCTAGAGATACTAGACAGAGGACTGGTGTTAGGTGTGCTCTGGGGTATGGTAGGTGGGGACAGGGGGCTGAAGTTTGTGCCAAATCTGTCAGCTAGCAGGTTGGCAATTTCCTCCAGTATAGTATGAATAGTACCATCTACTACCAGTTCGGCACATAGCTGGGCATCCCTTTTAGATTTCAGATGTAGCTAAAGAATGCCTTATGATCATCCTTAGCTAGAGATATTATGTGATGCCCCACCACTGGCAACAGTAATCAAGGAGCCTTAATCCTCACCACTGGCACCAGTGGGGGACATACATTGTGAAGATGACAAGTTACACACGCAGTATTTCCAGATGCAGCTCTCTACATCAAGTGCAATTTCACTTAAGAGCACACAGAGATCACAGTCAGTCCAGGGCTGGTTTCTTCCTCTTTCTCCAGATCCCCAATAAGACTCCCCACTGGCACAGCTAGAGCAGAGATCTCAGCTGAGTGATCAAGCCAAGACCTCCAGCACCCTCTTTGTCCAACCAGTGCTTCATGTCCCTGCCCAAGTAGCTGGCACATGCAATCTTTGAGGTTTTATTTATACACACACACACACACACACACACACACACACACACACACACACACACACACATGAGAAAGGCTGTCACAGGTTTACTAGCTATGCCCCCTTCTGCCCAGATATAAGGTTGTTCCCCCTGCCATCAGTCACTTATCAGCAACTTTAAGGCCCTTAACAAATGGTGTCCAGTCTTACTGTGTAATTTTACTATTAATACAAATGGTAGTTTAATCAAGAGCAAGGCTGTTAGAAGTGGCCTTCACAGTCTCACCAAATAAATATGCTAGTACTTTCAGAACTTAAATACCTCTAGACAGATCAGCCACAATGAAAGGTCTATATATATTTAATAATAAAAGAACAAGTAAATACTCATTACATAATTACATTGACATCAATCACAGGAAATATTTAAAACAGCATTGAACAACAGTCTCAAATATATAAAGAAAAACATCTAAATTAAGCTTTGCTATATTTCTGACTGTATCTAAAAGAATTGCTATACCCTAATAACTTACTTCAGAGCAAGGCAAGTGTGTGGTGAATGGGTCTGCTTGTCAGGTCCAAGACAGACTACAGAATGCTCTGTTTCCCTCAGAATTCTTAAATTAATATCTCAAATATTACTGCTGAAATAGCTTGAGAATGACCTCATTTCTTGGCATCTGACTCTGTCCCAGGTGAAATCCCCCACTGCTATATGCTAGAAGTATTTAGCATCTACCTGTGAAAATACATAGACATCAGATCTTTGGCAAATGGTGGAAGTTATAAAGCAATAAAACACTTCCAAGACAATACAGAAAGCTCCCTAGTTTTAGACATTGTGTATCTTGCTGCACTGAAACTGAAAGATAACATATTTTTATGGCCTGGTCATAAAGTAATTTAATTTCAGCTATTTTTCTGAAGTTAACCTTCTGATTTCCAGTTTCCACTGTTAAAATATATACACCTAAACAGTTACAGTAGTGCAGGTACATTTCTGTTCTATTCCATGTGGTTACATTTTAAGCACTTTTCAAAAACCTTTTCAACACACACTTCTGTACCAGCAGTTTGATATACGCCTGACATACAGTTCTAATACATTTGTAACACAAGTATCTTATATGAATCATGTTAATATTCACAGATGACATATAATTATTTACAAAATTCCAGATAGCTGGGTTGGAAGTATCTCATTTCCTGACATGGTATTTTAGCTTCATAATTAGATTTAGAAAACTTTACAAGATTTCTGATTTGCTTTTTCAAGCTATGGAGAGAATTCTTCCTCTGCTGAATCAGTTTTCTCTTGTTCTTAAACATCGATTTCTTCCTTTTGTTATATAACCTGTTTATAATTGAGGTCTACCAAGGTGATTTATTTTTTCGGGAGGGCCAGGTTTTAATCCGGTCAGGTACAGTCGAGTCTATTTAGTTGCTTAAGTGTTTATACAGGGCATTTGTGTACACCTCTGCATAGGATTCATTGTCGTCTGTGATTGCAGGGGGGTATAAAATGTTTTATACCATCACTTAGTAGGCTGTAGTTTGCTTTAGTTTTCTTTGCTCCTGTGGTGGTAACAGGTTTAATACTTACTTTGAGTGAGACTGAATTATGGTCTGAACTTACCAGGGAGGGCACCGTGCAGGGGAAGAGCAGTGACCCCCCCCCCCATGTTGGTGAATACTATGTCTAAAACATTTGAGCCCCTTGTGGGGGTGCAGACTATCTCTTCCAGAGCATTTGCATTGACAAAGTCCAGGAACCTCTGGGCAAGCATGTTCGTGCTCATGTACGTCACCCAGTTAGTTTATGGAAGGATAGTTGAAATCTCCCATGACTAAGGTATTGGGCTGTATGGTGTGTGACTACAGTAAGTCCAGGTAGGTGGTGTGCTTTTCTTGGTTCATGGTAGGGGACCTAGAGCTAGCAATGATGTGGTAGGGTATTTTGCCTGTACTTAATTGGACATGGAGCAGATCGAGAGAGTCATACTGCTTGACAAGTCTCAAGGTGTAGATGGATACACAACCATCTTTGGTTCATTCATGCTAATTTTGAGGTCTGAACATGTGGAAGGTATTGTAGACTTGCATGACAGGGGTGTTCTCCATGGCTTTGAACCATGTCTCAGTGACTGCACAGATGTCAGCATCTTCCAAGGTGAGGGTCTTAGTGTGTATGTATAACCCTCAAAGGGATATGGCATGAATGCATGGACTTCCTATCCACGTGGACACTAAGGTATGTATAGCTCTTACTATACTTAACAAGGACACCTTCCAGAGACAGATTGGGGACAAGATGGCAATGTCACAGACTTGTACCTTGGGAATACTACAGCAGTTCATGGATGATGTATGCTTGGCATGTGTGTATTGGTACATCTATTTCTTCATATCACCTGAGGAATGAGCTGGAACTGTGTGCATCTTATGGAGTGCCATGTTTCCCTGAGGTACTCTGTGTGAAAGATCGCAGTCATATAGCAGTTAGGGCCCCTTCTGTTCCACAGGGTGAGGAGTACCATAATATGAAGGAATATCGTTCCATCAATTGTCAGGTAGTGTGTGATGCATGGGGGTACATAGCTAACATCTCTGCGCAGCATCCTAGCAGTGACACATTTCCCATATCTGGCACATTAGCTCATTCTACTGCCTCCTCCTGCATGACAGGATGCCCAGTGGTCATCTTTTTGGTAAGTGTAAAAAAATAAATATATATAAAAAAAAAAAAATATATATATATATATATATATATATATATATATATATATATTTATTTTTTTTTTGTATTATATTTAAGTAGTTGTTCATGATGAAATGTACTGGACCCAGGACAGAGTGCTGCTCACTATATTTTTATCTGTGACTGCATACCTGTCAGCTGAGGTCCCATCTCACTAATGTGTTATCCAATTGGCTCAGTATATGCATATACTAGTAGTTGATTCAAGACATATTTTCCTGTATGCAGTAACTCTTTGCACAGCTTGTTTTGTAGTCTTTATAATGTATCGTTACCATCTCAAAAGTGTTCTCTGTACTCTTCTTTTCCTAGACCTAACACTACTCTAAGTAATCAGCTGCAATAACACCTTTATCTTTAACCCAACCAGTAGATACATTGTTATATGAAAAACAGAGTCCAGGTCTGAAGTGTCTGCAAACACAAACAGCAAAAGTTAACTTTGTGTGTGTGTCTACCTGTTTGAGCTAATATTCATTACCCCCTGGAGAGCAATCTGCTTTGGCTTATAAGCAACCCCCCCCCCACACACACACACACACACTCATCTTCCATTTCTCTTTTATTCCCTTCTGTTAGCAAATAGTATCCATAACTGATCAACTACTGTGTGTTTATTAATTTAATTGAAAGCACAGTAGCCTACAGATACAAGGTTATGCTGTTTTCCACCTGAAAAATGGTTAAGAAATGACTTACAGCTTCACAGCAGTTCTTGGCCAATTCTGATTGTTTTTTTTAAACACAAACTTGCCTTTGCTTGGATCGTGACTCATCCTGCTCTGTTCGCCCTCACTACACTCAGACTCACTCCACTTTTGTAATGTCCATTACTTCTTTACATATAGTTAACAAATGTTCTTTCTATTCTTTTGCGACAACTTCAGTTCTAAACTGGATCATTATTTTTTTTGTCTGTAAAAAGCTTGCATGACATATTCTGAGCATGGATAAATATTTTTCTTTTGTTCATAAGCACCTAAAAGATTTCCATGGCCTGGCCAGTCTTAAATATCATGTCACAAAAAGTCTCTTTATTAATTAACATGAATGCTCTTACCTCTTTTGCTTTGACACCCAGAGGTGCTATGACAGAGTCCCAAACCTTATACCTGTCCACACTTTCTTCTTTTTTACAGCTCACACATACTGTATATTTCTTTTTTGTTTCTTTTATTTTTTTCTTTCTTCTTTGCTCCTTCTCCCACACTTTGTTCATAAGTTTTTGCCTCTTGAACTTTTTCTGGCACAGTCTCTTCTTCTCCCTTTTCTTCTTCTATTTTCTCCATGATGTCACTTCATGCAATTGCTTCTCCACTTTCTGTCTCAATGTGGTTTACCATTTCTTCCAAATAATCATCCCTCAAAACTCACGATTGGAGGGTTGTAATTATGTATTTCTCAGAGGTAACTGTCACTCCTTCAAACAATCTCCTCTGAAAGTTTTCCTCTGAATCTATCTCTGTTACAGCTACAATCTCCTTTTCTTCCAATATCACTGTTTTTTCTGCACCCACAGCATCAGAAAAAACTTCTGGTAGCGATTCTAACATTTCAGCTCCATTTCCATCGACCTTCACTTCATTTTCAGCCAAAGCTGAATCAGCCATATTTTCTTCCTGTTCCTCCTGGCTGCCTCCATGTCTGAACAGGAAACAGGAAGTCAGGATATATAACACACAAATCCTTCCCCGATTACCAAGAGTAGGGGAAGTTCCCTGATGCCCTCTCCAAATTTCCCCTAGTTGTAGAACAACTACCTCAGATCTCTGTGTAAAGAGGCCACTAACTTAGTGGGACAAACCTGGTCTACAAAGGATAAATATCAAAAAATAAAATAAACTTTTGTCCCATTTGAGTAGCCTAGCCCTCCAGTGAGTCCCTTACATTATGCATGCAGCAGTATTTCTGACCACCATGCACCTCTGCTTGTTGCACTTTTCTTCCAAGTACATTATTATGTGCATTACCTATCTTCCACCTACTTCTCTCCACATCTGAAATTTTGCTGGATGGCAGTACTGTAAGTAAGGATAGCACATTTCCATTTTGTATATGACCTGCAGCCATGTCTTTTAACATATGCTTATTTGTTTTATGTCTGTTGGTCTTGTATACTCTTAATGTACCTAGTACAAACTGTGTGCCTTGTACTCATATAACTGCAGATTTATGGGTGTGGTTTTCATCTCTTCAATTGACCTATTTGTGGCCATTTGTAACACTTCTGTATGTCAACATGTGCTATACAGTCCTTGTGGTGACTGTAGTCATCTGATAAAGCATGGTAAGCCTTACTGTTAAACATTTGGCCAGAATTGATTGACTAAGTGGAGCTTTGACCAAAATGCAAACTTTGATTGTTTGACAACCTCAGGACTACATATAATAGGCGGTAGGGATGGGGACTTTGACTTTACATAAAATGTGATCTAATTTTATTATAAAATGAATTTATTTTTGTTTTATGAATAATTATTTTAAATTTAATAAAGAAATATATCATCAGTTACAAGGATCAGCCATGGGAGCACTGCTTGCTCCCATGTATGCTAACTTGTTAGTGGGGCTATTTGAGTTGGAATATATTTACACTTAGGAATTTTTTAAACAATATATAATTAAGTATTATAGATTTATTGGTGATTTAATATTTTAATGCAAGGGGGGCTGAGATTTAGTGCTGATTTTTTTTTTGGAACTTGCAATACAATAGATTTGCTTTACAATTTGATGGACTACAAGTGGGTGAGAAGATAGTATTTTTAGATGTTCATTTGGAAGGTAATATGGATGGTAGGATTAAAACTACAGTACATAGAAAATTTGAGGATGGGACATGTTATCTTCAGAGGAATAGTTGTCATCCCCCTCAACTTTTGCCAGCTTTACCACATAGTGAGTACTTACATTTATGTAGGTTGTGTAATAATGTTAAAAATTTTCAGAGGGAGATATATAATGTAGTAGAGACATTCTCGAGGAGGGAATGTGATACCCACTTATTAAAAAATCTTGCGGGTGATATGAACCATGTAAGTAGTGGAAGTTTTGGGGTAAATCTTGCGGGGGTGATTTAGGA
>NC_056739.1:1189169364-1189336864 GCF_019279795.1 Protopterus annectens
AAGAGTTTACTCTTTTAAAACCAAATACTTTCTTTTGAAGTTTTTGTCTGTCACTAACTCTTACTAAATGCTTGAATGTTAAGTGATAGTTTTGATTTTGCAACAAAGAAGTGAAGGCTGCTTACTTCTCTCACTCTGGGGTCAGTACTCCTTACATCTCTTTCTGTAAATGTTACTCCTGTGACTAATTTGATCTAACAGTACCACTGGTGATCTTTTTCTTTTGCATTGAGCTTTGAGTGCAATTAGCACCCTGTGGATTGCCATTTCTTTGAGGATGACACACTTTTTGAAAGAACACTACATGTAATCTTCCAGAGACGATACCTGAATAAGGCAGCTGTACAGATAAAGGCAGAATTCAACACCCTTTGCCCTGCAGAATGGTACAGACTGTGGGTGTAGTACTCAAGCAAAAGAGCAAGGTACACAACTGATAGTGACAGTTACCTGCCCTGAAGTGTAGGAACTAACTGTATTCCTGTGCTTTGTGAATATGGAGGCAGGCATCCAGGGTGACCATGAGAACTTCTGAAAGGATCGTGGCTAGAAGCTTCTGCAGAGTAAGCAGCTTAAAATTTGGGACCAGCAAGAACCTTAGTTTTGAGAGGTCTAGGGCTGTCTCAAAGACGCATCTTTTCTTGGGATTAGAAACTGCATGGAATAAAAACCTGTTCCTGTCACGTTGCTTGGTACAAGTTCTAAGGACCCCCCTTGTGCCAGTAGGTTTTGGACCTAAGCCTATGCCAGGTGTTGGTGGCTTTTAGAACAGAGGGAATATGTCTGAGACAGTGGGATTTTTTTTTTCAGAATTGCATACTGTATCCAGACTTTACTAGATTCAATGCACATTTGTCTTTGGTGACACTGAACCAGTTGTAGTAAAAGAAAAGGACAGCCTGACAGCTACTTTCTTCTGCCTGGGCAGGGTGGGATTTTTCTTGGAGAGGTAGGTAAATGCTCTGCTGAGTCACAGCTGCTGCCAGCTGGGTCCTGGAACCTGCCAAGTCTGGATTTGGGTTTGTTTCGTCACTTCCTTAAGTATTTGTTTTTGTTTCCTTACTGGTCACTGCCATTAGTTTGTGTAGTAGGAAAGGACTGGACTTTGCTAAGGTAGCTTCTGCTGAACCTTGGCAGAGAGACCTGCAGAAGATCTTCAACTGTCTGCATAGTCTGCCTTCTCCAGTTTCTTGAACACCTGTTCAGCTTAAGGTCCAAATGGGAAATCCTTGTCAAGGCAGGTGCTGTTGCTGCTCTGCTGGTGCATCCAAAGCATCTATTTTACATTTCAAGAAATGTCTGACAATATGAGTATTAGCATTACATAACTCAATCAATCTCCTTCTGGACAGCCTTATCCTTGATCCCTTCTGCCTTAAATTTCATCAGCTTCAGAAGGGACTCCTGGTATTTAACTTTACGAAATTGGCAAGTCAAAGTTCTCATGACCAGGGTAGTTGATGTGTGGTCTTTAACCCCAAATCAATCAAGAGTTCTAACCTCCTTATTGTTTAGGAGTGGTTTTCTGGAACAGCAGCTGTCAGACCCCTTGGAATCTTGAGACACCACTTCAGGATCTGCCAATATGTTCTTGTACAGCTGTTTGTGGGAGTCGAAAGGGTCAGGTTTCCTAGGGGCAGAGGGCTTACAGTCAGACTGAAATGATGCGTCTTGGATCACACCATCAACAAGTTCCAAAACTGGAGGAAGAGGTAAAGGCCTGTGTTCTGGAAGACCAAGAAATTGCCTGAACTTCTTGGACTGTGGATACTCCTGAGCTTCCCAATTAAAGGACTCATCTTATGTCAGGTGTCCCCAAAAGAGAGATCCTCAGTTGTTGAAGCCGAGGATACAGTATCTTCAGACTCTAAGTTGGCATAGGCTCTAGTAGAGAACTGGTCAACACAACCCAAATGATCTTCCTCAGAGTTTGAGGAATCAGAAGACTTTTGCAAGGATTGGTTACTCTTTCTCTTAACAGGACAGATTCCTGGAGCACAGGGATTTTGACAGTAGTATTGTCCAGCCATCATCAAATCCACAGGATCAGCAGCTAAACAGATCAAGTTTGAGTAAGCCTGTGAGGAGTATCGTTTAGGCCCATTCAGCTGAGGCTGGAGCAAAATGGCAAAAGGCCTGTCTTCAGAGGTTTGGACCTGTATTTGGGTGTGGTATCTTTTAGGGAGAACTCAGGTTGCAGGGCAGGCAGATGTGACCCAGATCGTGTCTCCAGAAACCTCCTCATAACAAAAATATGGGGGATGCAATACACCCTCCTTGGTAACAAGAATCTTGGTATCAGAAGACACTGTTTGCCTTGAGCTTCTGGACCCAAATGATGCCTGCACCTACTTGGGCCATGTAGACACTGGCACTGTACTAGGAATGACGGACTCCTTAGGAGCCTCAGCAGTGTGGGATGTTGTCAGAGGGGGATATGGAGGCATCTCGTCTCTAACGATCTTGTGCCTGGCAGGGCTGTCAGAAACCAAGAGAGGGTGTCATCAGGACGCTTCTTTCTTTTGCAAGGAAGGCCTTTAGAGAGACTGACAGATGCCACAGCAAGCACAGGCTTTGGGTACAATAGTTTCTACTCTACAAATTTGTGCAAAGATCCAGCCCTGTGCCTAATAGTGCAGGAATTAAGTTACGCACACTTGGGACAATTGGGCATATCAAGCTTAGGAATCAGGCAAAACAGACAAGAGTGGAAATTCCAATGCATTACACTTAGATGTCAACAAAGAACTGGAGATTGTAAAAGCTGACAAACCTTTATAGCACTGGTGTCCTGACAATGGATGGGAGGACATGCGGCCATAGGGGAAGGTGAAAGCCTCTGATACTCATCAGCCTCGGGCTTCAGCAAGGCAAAAATCTTAAGTGTTATTCCAGCAACAGTGACCTTTGATAAACATATCAAGTTACCTTCAGGATGTTTACTACTTGGATGGAAAATGATTTACTATTAAGAATTAAAATTCTACCTCACCTGAGCTGCAAGTTTCAGTGCCTAGAGATTTAGATGAAATACTATGTCCTACTGCTTTGTTACTAGGAAGTTCTACAGAGACAGATGTAATGGAGAAATAGTGCAGAGCTTCACAGATGCCATGGGGAAGAGCCTTTACAAGCCTAGCCATATTTATCCTGCATTGTCCCAATTGTTGGTGGTTAGGTGAGTGAAGTTCGCAGAGGTAAGGACTATGATAGTTAATATGGACTTCCTCTGTCCAGGAAGGACATGGGCACCAAACCAGGAAAGAATTTACTGTCACTCATCCACTGATCTAGGTTGCATTTGAAGATGGTCAGGGAGAGGCTCTTTTTCACGTGAGGTAGAAACTTTTTCTGAAACATGCATCTCTCTCTCCACCATGACCTGTTCATTTCAGATGGTAGGTTAAGATCCCTGTAGCGAGTGACCCTACCACAGTTTGATTTACAAATGTGAAGCATTTCCATCAGGGTTGGGTAAGAGACCGCCCTGCAAGCGAAGCACAGGTCACCCCTTAGCAACCTGCAGGAGACAAAAAATAGCAATAGAGCTATCAGTCCTTCTGTGTAAGACTTGTTTTGTGTACCCTGTAATTTCTAGGTGAAAAACCCCTGTGGTTTCTCCACTTGCTGCAGGTGTCTGTTGAGGTACATGCAAAAAGGAGCACTGTACTCAATTACTGGTCTGATAAGTATAATGGAATTATAACATCCTTAGCTCTAGATCTCTAGATGTAATGCCTTAACTTATAAGATGTGCCAAAGAGAAAGATTTCCTTTACTGCTGTGGATACGTGCTGGTCAAAGTTCAGACTGCTATCAACCTGAGAAATCAGATCATGTACCACTGGGTCTACACTTGGGGGGGGGGGGGAGGTTGCTGTATATAATGTAATTAGCATGGATGTCAGCTTTCCCAAAGAGAATAATGCATTTTTTTGCATTTAGCTTTAATCTGTGGCTTTGGCAATAATCAGTTGTCTGCATTAACCCCGTCAGCAGTATTTTACCGCTAGGGGACTCGATAATCGCTTCCAATTTGCAATCTTCAGCGAACTTGGTCAGCCACAGAGTGTCCAAGTTTGCCTGCACTTCTGAGAAATAAATTCCAAACAGTAAGGGGCCCAGCACAGAACCCTGTGGTACTCCACTAGTGACTGGTCTTTTGCTAGAGGTGAAGTCACCCACTTTGACAGTACATGTTCTGTTGGTGAGACCGTTGGCTACCCATCTGGTAATGTAGGGGTTAAGTCCCAATTTGGAGAATTCCTCTGTAATACCTGAGTGGGGGGTAGTGTCAAATGCCTTGGCTAGGTCAAGATAGTTGATATGCACTTTCTTTCCCTCATCCAGGGCCTTGATGACTTTCTTGAAGTAGTCAACCATGTTTAACAGGCGTGATCTACCTTTAACAAATCTGAACTGGGTTGGGTCCAGAATTTGGAGATTACCTATTCCTTTGTTAATAAGGCCTATGATGACTCTTTCCATAGCCTTACAGATGAGGCTAGTGAGGCTTACGGACCTTTAATTACCAGGGTCGTTTGATGGCCATCCTTTGTGCAGAGGGATTACTGTTGCCATCCTCCATTCCAGCTGGAAAACAGCCAGTTCACAGGCTGTCTACACAGAGATCCAAGTTGGTCTGCTAGGTCATGTTTTAAGTCATTTAAAAGGCAGTCTGGAATGTTACCAGGTCCCATTGATGGCCTTGGACAGCATAGAGATGACCTGCTCTCATGAGAAAAATGGCTGAGGAATGGTGGCAGGTATACTTTAAGGGATGCCTGCAGGGGGGGCAGGGTGTTGAAGTTTTCTCCAAATATGTCAGCTAGCAGGTTGTCCATTTCCTCTGAGTATGGGTGGTACCATCCACAACCAGTTCAGCGCACTGCTGGATACTCCTTTCTAGATTTCAGATGTAGTTAAAGAATGCTTTGTGATTATCCTTAGCTATGGAGGCTATTTTTGCTTTGCAATTAGCTTTGGAGGACTTGACAAGATCTCTAATTTGTCTTTTTAAGCTAGAGAGGAATTTCTTCCTCTGCTGAGCCAGTTCCCTCTTGTTCTTGGACATTACTTTCCTTCTCTTGTTGTACAGCCTGTTTATTAGGGGTTCACCAAGGTGGCTTGTTTTTTCAGCAAGACCTGGTTTTAATTTGGCCGGTACAGCTAATAATAAACAACTGCTTCAGAGGTTATACAGAGCATTGGTGTATAACTTTGCATTGCAGTCAGTGTTATCTGTGTTCAAGGGGGGCTTTGAAACTTCTTATACAATCACTTAGTAGGAGATAATTTGTTTTTGAAAAATTCTTAAGAGTTTTTCAGCTTGATAGGGTATATGAGACTGATTAATGGTCTGAGCTTACCAGGAAGGACTTCACATGGTGTGTGTGTGTGTGTGTGTGTGTGTGTGGGGGGGGGTGCAATGCTCTTTCCATGTTAGTGAGTACTATGTCCAGGACATTTTTTTATATGTATTGTGGCATCATTCTTGGAGAAGGTAGAATGCTGCTTATGTCTAGACTTGTACGGGTCTGTATTATATATTCAAAGTTTCAAAACTTCGAACCTCATACATATGTTCGACAATATACGAGCGACGTTTGAAACATCAAAAATATAATTAAAAAAAAAAAACCCTTACCTCAATGCTCTGAGCAGGGGGGCAAGCCCCCCATGACCCCACTACTTAAATATACCAACTCCGAGATCGCACTTCAGTGCAGAAAAGGGAAATTTCCCCATTCTGTGCCGTACAGAGCCGTTGCTTTTCACCTTCAAACTTTTTGAAGTTCGATCATATGGTGTCGACCATATGACATTCGAACTTTAAAAAGTTCATGTAATTAATAGGGAACCACATGTGCTTGCCTGTGACACAATCTGAGAGCTCAGTCATGTCTCTTCGTATAGTCTAGTGAGGTACGTCTAAAGTCAATCATTCCCACATGGACTATGATAGATTCATATTGGTACTTGTGGTTGAGTAACTTGACGGATCCTAGCACCTGACAGGCAGCTAACCGTAACCCACTCCTTATCTAGCCTGGTGAGGGAGAGTCATCTATCACCAATATGTTTGGTTTTGTGGTGTTACGCCTTATGGGCTTATTTGTTGAGACATTAGTGTGTGTGTGTGTGATTAAGTGCTGTGGTTGTTTTTTTGAATTGCCTTGTGTGTAAGTGGTTTCCATTTGGGAAGTTACTAGTGATTACCTCTTCATATGAGAGTTTGTGTGTTATGTTTTTATTTAGTTTGGGGAGTGTGTGTGTCTGTGTGCTGCCAACCTGTTTGGCATTCCATTTGTCCTTATATGAGAGTCTTCCCTCCAATTTCATAATGTAACTACATTTCTCACATAAACTATTTGATTGTTTCAGGAGTTAAGTGGTTGTCAGTATACATGAGACAACTGCTACACTGCCTCATGTCTATCAGGCTAGCCAGAGAAATGATGGGAAACTGCCTGTCATCATCAAAATAGTCTTAGCCAAAAAGAGTAACAAGAGTGGATCTTGTCCTGTTTTGCTTTAAGACGTACTTTCTCAATTAAAAGGTATAATGCAAAGATGTAAAAACAATGGGAAGACATCTAGTTTCCAGTTTTGGAAAAGTAGTTTTGTACCTACCATAAATGTAGATGTTCGAGTGCTAATACAGCTGCAGTCATAACAGATGGGTTCTCCTGCCATCAGGTGGGTCCTCGGTCGGCCGAATTCCAAAGTCTAGGTCCGGAGTCGGTTGTCGTTGCTTCTTCCCTGACGTCAGTGCGACAGGGGTATATAAAAGAACCAGCCGACGCCATTTTCTTCAATCTTTCTTGCCCCAGATGTCAGGTTCCCCCAGAAGGAAGGCAATACATAAAATAATGTAATAATGCAATGCAATATAATCAAAAAACAGTAGTTGCAAGCAAATACACCATAAAAGAATACCCCTAGAGGGGAAGGTGGGAGGGAAACCTGGACTGCAGCTGTATTAGCACTCGAACATCTACATTTATGGTAGGTACAAAACTGTACTATGTTCATCGTGCATACAGATGGGTAGAATCCCAAAGCTAAGAAAGGGGTGGTAGGCACTAGGTGGAGCTAGGAGGAGCCAAAATGCCCTGCAATACTGCAGTGGCAAAGCCTGCTCTAGACTTGGAGTATAATGGTAGGTTGTAGTGCTTAGAGAAGGTATGCACAGAACTCCAAGTGGCTGCTTCTAAAATATCCTTGGTAGGAACTCCCCTGAGGAAGGCTGCAGAGGTGGCTGTGGCCCTGGTGGAATGAGTTCTAATGCCTGTAGGTACAATTTTGCCATGAAAGGAATAGCAAAAGCGTATGCAGTGGGCTATCCATTTTGAGATTGTCTGTTTGGATACTGACTTTCCTTGAGCTCCTACCGCATAAGCCACAAAAAGCTGTTCTGATTTTCTGAAAGGCTTTGTTCTGTCCAAATAATAACGCAGTTGTCTGTGGATGTCCAAGGAATGCAGTAATCTCTCCCCTTTGTTTTGAGGATTAGTATAAAAAGTAGGTAAATGTATGGCCTGATTTAAAGCTACCCTGGATACCACTTTAGGCATAAAGGACGGGTTGGTACGTAATGAAACTCTGTCCTGATGGAAGATGATGAAAGGCTGGACAGCCATAAGAGCCTGTAGTTCTGAAACTCTACGAGCTGAAGTGATAGCCAGAAGGAAAGCTGTTTTCCAGGACAAATATTGTAAATCTGATGAGGCAGCTGGTTCAAAAGGGGGCAAAGTCAGTTTTTCCAGAATGAAATTAAGATCCCAAGCAGGTATTGGTTGTTTTCTTGGAGGTCTTAAATTCTTAGCCCCTCTGAGGAACTGTCTTAATAGAGGGTGAGAGAATAAAGGTGGATCAGTGTTGTATTCTGCAGAGATGGCTGAGGCATGGATTTTGATGGAGGAGAACGAAGTCCACTGCTTAGCAGTTCAGCCAAATATTGTATTATTTGAGGTAAATTTAGTTTTCCAGGGCACTGGCCCTTTTTCTCATTCCAAACACAAAAGTGTTTCCATTTTGCAGAGTAAGCTTTTCTAGTTGATGGCCTTCTGGCCTCCAAAATGACATCCTGCACCTCCTTGGAGAGCAGGGCCTGCTGTGATGCTAAGGAATCTTCCATGCGGCTAGATTGAGTGTCTTCAGTTGACTGTGAAGAGTTTTGAAGCTGTGCTGAGTCAGAAGAGGCATTAGAGGCAGGGTCCATGGTGGGGAATGAGTCAGGCTCCTTAGTAGTGGGTACCAGTGTTGCCTTTGCCAGTCCGGAACAATGAGGATCATCTTTGGTCTGTCTGCTCTGGTCTTCAATAGGACTTTGGGCAGCAGAGGAAGAGGTGGGAAGGCATAAACTGTCATTGATGTCCAACTGAAAGAGAGAGCGTCCACTCTCCAGGCTTTTGGATGGAAGATCCTTGAGCAGAACTTTAATTGATGATTTTTGTGGGAGGCAAAGAGATCTATGTCTGGCCTTCCCCATTCTTGGATTATTTCTGTAAAAACTTTTGGATGCAACTTCCATTCGTGTGGATCTGTCATATTCCTGCTTAGGTTGTCTGCCAGCGTGTTTTCCTTGCCTGGCAAGTACTGTGATTGTAGCTCCATTTGTAAGTCCATGGCCATGTTCCAAAGTGACATGGCCAGTCTGCATAGGAGATAAGAATGTGTTCCTCCCTGCTTGTTTATGTACCACATAACTGTGGTGTTGTCTGTTCTTATCAATAGCTGACCTGGTTGTAGAAGGTCCTTGAAGGCTGTAATAGCATTTATCACAGCTAGCATTTCTTTTTGATTGATGTGAAGGTGCTTTTCTTTTTGGGTTCATTTGCCCTGAATGCACCGGTCTGTCATGTGCGCCCCCCCAGGCGTAGTCTGAGGCGTCTGTTGTGATGACTTTATTTGCTTGAGGCTTGCTGAATGGAAGACCTGTGTTTGTTTGGCATGCTTGAGCCCACCACAGAAATTCCTTTTGCAGACATGGAATTAGTGGTATCATTGTTTCCAAACTGTGGCCGTGTTGAGACCATATGTTTTTTAGGTACCATTGTAGTTTTCTCATATGCAGCTTTGCACATGGGATTAGTAAGATGCAAGATGCCATGAATCCCAGAGCCTGCAGGATTTTCCTTGCAGTCAGCCTGGTGCAATTTGCCAGTGTTCTGAAATATTGAATTAGTTGCCCCTGCTTCTCTGGCGTGAGGTAGGCCATCTGGGTGTTTGTGTCCAAATTGGCACCCAGGAAAATTATCTTCAGAGAGGGTATTAGTCTTGATTTCTCTGTTGACTGTGTATCCTAGAGAGTTTAATAACATTATTACATAAGCCAGATGTTTCAGAAGAATGTGTTTGCTGTCCGCTTGGATCAGGCAGTCATCCAAATAAGGGTATATTTGTATCCCTTGAAGTCTGCAGTAGGCAATTACTGATGCCAGGCATTTCGTGAATACTCTGGGCGCAGTAGATAAACCAAAGGGCAATGCAGAGAATTGATAATGTATTGAACCTGCAAGAAATCTGAGGTATCTTCTGCAATTTTGTCTGATTGGGACATGCAGGTATGCCTCCTTGAGGTCCAATGTTACCAGCCAAGACTCCTTGCCCAGCATGGGAAGAAGTTGCTGTAGAGTGAGCATCTTGATTTTTGGTACAAGTAGGAATGTGTTTAGGATGGAAAGATCCAATATAGGTCTCCAATCTTTGCCCTTCCTTGGCACCAGAAATAGCCTGGAATAAAAACCTTGACCTTGTTCGTGTGTAGATACCTCTTGAATAGCTTTCATGTTTATAAGGTCTGAAATTTGCTTTTGTGCCTCTGCCCTTTGATTGTGTGGCAGGTTTGGCATGCCTTTCATTTTTGGAAGGGTATGAAAATGGAATTTGTAGCCTCCGTTTATAATGTTCAGGATCCATTTGTCCTTTGTGACAATATGCCAATTTTGTGAGAATAGTGCCAGCTTTCCTCCTAAGGGTGCTGCCATTTGAGCCCTGGTTGGCATGCAAATGGGAAAGTCATTGGTTTTGCTTTCTGAAAGATTGCGAGTTGTCCTCACCACCTCTTTGTGCAGGAGCTTGCCATTGTCTGCCACTGTACAAGCCTTGTGTTTGTCCTCTGCCCCTCGGGCGCCTGTATCTGCCTCTTTGGGGTCTGTCTGTGGCAGGAAAGGACCGGTTTTTGGAAAGCCAATTTCCACTAAAAAGTGGGGGTTGAACCTGCATAAATTCTTTCACAGTTTGCATTGATTTAGCCTTTTCCTCCATTTTCCGTAATACTTCCTCAGCATTTGCCCCAAATAGTACATCCTTTTGAAGAGGGGCGTCTAGTAATTTAGCTTTGACATGATCAGGCAAGGCTTGTTCCTCGAGCCAAGCATGCCTACGTATGACTGAGCCTGTAACAACAGCTCTACATGAGGCCTCTAGAGCATCAAAACCACATTGTAAGGTATGTTTACCCACTTGTTCTGCATTATGCATCAAATCCTGCAACTCCTTCATGTCTGGCTGTTCAGGTTGTGACATTTTACTTTTCAATTGAGATAACAGAAACTGTTGGTATTTTAGCATATGAAACTGACAGTTTAAGGCACTCATGGATAGGGTAGCCGAGGTATATACCTTTTTTCCCCACCTTTCTAAGGATCTGGAATCTCTCTCGGAAGGCAATGTGTTTTTGGCAATGGAGGCCTTAACTCCCTTGGGCCCCTGTGAGATGGTTTCTAGGTCAGCAACATGGCTTTTGTATAGAAATTGGTGTGAGTCAGGAACCCTGTAGTACCTTGTCAGGCTTAACTGGAGCTGGAGGAGGGTCCGGGTTAAGGCAGGCCTCCGAGTAATCATCATCTAGGATGTCCAGGACAGGAGGTATAGCCAGAGGCCTGTGCTGGGGTAACAAAAGAAATTCCCTGAGTCTTTTCTTGGAATCTGAATAATCCTGGCCTTCCCAGTGGAAGTGTTCCCTTAAGGTATGCAGAGTTTCACCAAAGGAGTAATCCTCAGGGGGGGATACAGAAGGAATAGATTCCTCTGCATCAGAGTCTTCAAAAGGAGAGTAAGACTGTTCCTGATAATCAGAGTGCTCTGAAATAATGGAGCCCTGATCAGAGGAGGGGGAATCTTCCTCCACTCTGGGTCTTTTGTCTGGAGGTGGCTGAGAACCTCCGATTAGAGTAATTAAATCCTCAGCCATTTTAAGCATCTGTTTCTTAGGCATGGGGCCTGGAGATGGACCCTGTGTAGTTGGTCTCTTAGGGTGCATGGCAGATTTAGACTTGGTGAAAGCCTTGATGGAGAAAGAAGAGGAAGGTCTGAAGACACCTTGAGTGGAGGTGGACCTGTCCACATTCTGTGTTTCAATGCCAAGTGTGGCTTCGGTATCTGTAGTCAGGGTGTGGGCCGAGGAGCCTGCGACCTTGGGTACAGGAGACACCGCCGAAGATGTGTAGTCGGTAATCAGGGGCTGCGTAGGCGCCTCGCTGAGAACCGGACCACATGTAGTCGGCTTTGGCGTGGTGTCGGTAGAGGCCGCGGACCTCAAGTGTCGGTCCTTGTCTTTGCGTTTTTTTAGACAAAACTGGGGTCGGAGTATCCGACGACATAGTATAGTTAAATGCTTTCCCAAAATAATGCTGGGCGAACTCCGCCCAACGCTTAATAGTGCGTTTGTTGAATGTAGCACAAAAGCGACAGACCGAGACATCGTGGTCTGGGCCTAAACAAGGTATACAGAGGGAATGGAAATCCTTATGCGGTATTTGCTTCCCACAAGAAATACAATTATTAACTTCGTCTGACATCGGTCTGAGGCAAGAAAAAGTTTCCCCAACGGGGTACTTAGCTTTTAAGAAGACTTCGGTTCCAAATTTTTTGTAATCTCAGGAGCTGGCCGACTGGCACTTGCGAACTGCTTCTGCTTGGCACCGCGGCAAAAGACTGAAGAAAATGGCGTCGGCTGGTTCTTTTATACCCTGTCGCACTGGCGTCAGGAAGAAGCGACAACCGACGCCAGACCTAGACTTTGGAATTCGGCCGACCGAGGACCCGCCTGATGGCAGGAGAACCCATCTGTTATGACTGCAGCTGTATGCACAATGAACATCAACACAACAGGTTTGAAGCTGACTTTTGATATGTGGTAGAGGTTCACTTCCCATATGCCCCCATTTCTGTGTTAAAAAAATCAATGCTGTTACTTCCATTCTTGATCCAGACTTCTCTGTTGACATAATTTGCTAACTTGTTCTGCAAGCCTGGAAAGTGACCTGCAAAAAGTTTGACACTGTACTGAATGGTTCAATGTCAAACATAACAGTTGATTTGTAAGGCACAGGAAATCTAGTATCTGCCCCGCTCGAGGAGCCATATAACATTTGTGATGTTTACACCAATTTGACAGAGATTTACTGATTTGTTTTGAAAAGCTGTCAAGGCTGGAAGTATGCTTTCGTGAATTTCAGGTTGATGTGAAGACATTTCTTGTTGAGAGCAGATGCCTTGCACAGAAGACATGTTGAAGAATGCTGTGAGCTGCTGAGACACTACAGAAAGAAAGATGGTTGTATAGACCAGATGACTGGGTCTATCTACCATGAAGACTCCTCCATTGAATGAGACAGTGTAATCACTGCTGCTAGGGAAACTAGTTGCTCCAAATAGATCTGAAACTGCATTAATCTTCACATATGGACCCTAGCAACAGAACTAGAAAAACATTTACCACAGAGCTTGCAGATACCACCTTGCTGTCATTGCATTAAATTAGTCATTGTATTTTTGAATTTCGAATTACTCTGGTTCTGAAAAAAAAAAAAAAAAGCGCCTTACGTCTCACACCTATAAACAGTAGTCACTAAAAATTTCACTAAGCTGCATGTGTCAGGCATGGTTTCTTGTAATTTATGGTAATTCACAAAGACTGCATTAAGGAAATTATACTAATGTTGCAATGCAACTACCAAAGTTTAGGTCAGTAGCAGACAGCTGATTATGTGTACTGTGTTCCCCAAATGTGCAATCACTGGAGCTAAACACTTGGAATACACGTTCCCTAACAAAAGTGAGACACCTGATACTGCAAAGTCTCAGTACTTTAGAAGTAATATGATTCAGAGCAAATTTGAAAACTCACTGCTATGCCTTTTAAGCATTTTTTGCAAGGACAGCTTTGCTACTGCTGCCCCCTCAGTACCACTGACATGGGTGGCTGTGCCCCCCAAAACCCCTGGAACTTTTATAACTCCCAAATCACTGTACTTTGGTAGAAGGGGGTAACTCCAAAGAGCTGCACTCTCAGAAAAGCGCACAACAGCCCACAGTTGTATTTGGAATATATGCTAACCCAACAACTGAATTATGATTATCAGAATTTCAATATCCACTCAACAGATACTCTAAGGATATGTACAGCCAGAATGACAGAACTACAAACTAGAAGAGACCGTTTGCTACCTGTAGCATTGGAAAATGTATGGTAGCCTTTACTGGTATACACAGTTATATATCCTCTATGGGTCTACTTCAATAGACCAAAATCGAGCTTACCAGAGTTTCAAAAGACAGAGACAAAAAACGCAAAACTCCAGAAGAAAGACTGTTCGGAACACCAACAGAAAACTACAGGCAAGTAACCACTCGCCAACCCAGCAAACACACTGAAGGAAAGAAAAAGTACAATTGTGTACACTTACCATAAATATAGATGTTCGAGTGTATTCACTGTTGCAGTCATTACATTTGGGTTATCTTCCTGTAGGTAGCCCTCAGCTGGCCTGAATACCAGAGGCTTGGATTCCTGCATCGGATGCTGTCTCTTCTTCCATGATGTCAGGTTGTCAGGGGTATAAAACATGCAGCCGACGCCTTTACATCAGTTTTTCTCAACCCAGATGTCAGGTGCCCCCACAATGGGACGCAGTTATATGTTATAGTACACCTCCATCAAAAAGCAAATACAGCAGAAAGCTTAGATACACCAAACAAGAAGGAAAGGTAGAGCCAAGAGAAGTCGGGGGGCTGGAGGTAGGGTAACCAGAACTGCAACAGTGAATACACTTGAACATCTACATTTATGGTAAGTGTACACAACTGTACTACGTTCTTCGTGTTTTACTGTTGCAGTCATTACATTTGGGTTGATTCCCAAAGCTAAGGAAGGGAGGAGGAAGTTAGAGAGCATTACAACCAGCTATTAAGCCCTGCAAGAGTGCAGTGGCAAAACCAGCTCTGGATTTAGAAAAAATAGGCATGTGGTAATGCTTGGTGAAGGTATGTACATAGCTCAAGGTAGCAGCTCCAAGGATGCCCCTTGGTAGGGACTCCTCTGAGAAAGGCTGTAGAGGTAGATGCAGCCCTGGTGGAATGTGATCTTATTCCCTCCCTGTGAGGTAGGTTTTCCATGGTGCTTATAGCAGAAATGAGTGCAATGGGCTATCCATTTATAAACGGTTTGCTTTGAAATGGCCTTCCCCTCTGCCCCTGCAGCAAAATCAAGTAGCAACTGTTCAGCTTTTCTGAGAGGCTTAGTCCTGTCCAAATAAAATCTAAGTTGTCTGTGCACGTCCAAAGAGTGCAGTATTCGTTCTCCTTTGTTTTGTGGATTCAGGAAAAAGTTAGGCAAATGACTGGACTGATTTAGGGCCACACTAGACACCACCTTGGGCATAAAGGAAGGATTGGTCCTGAGGGGAAATCCTGTCTGCATGGAAGATAATGAAGGGCTCCACTGCCATGACTGCCTGTAATTCAGACACTCTTCTTGCTGAAGTGATGGCTAGAAGGAAGGCTGTTTTCCAAGAAAGAAATTTCAACTCTATAGAAGCAGCTGGTTCAAATTTAATGTCCAGGCTGGAGTAGGGGCTCGCCTGGGGGGGGGGGGGGTCTTAAATTTTTGGCCCCTCTGAGGAATTGCTTTAGCAGGGGGTGAGAGAAGAGGGGTGGTTCAGTATTATAATGTGCTGAAATGGCAGAGGCATGAATTTTAATTGACGAGAAGGGTAGGCTCTTGTGGAGCATTTCTGTTAAGTACTGAAGAATATGAGGTAAGCTGGGCACTGTTGTGCCCATCCTCTGAGTATGGCTCCAAGAACAGTATCTTTTCCACTTTTCAGCATAGGGTTTTGTAGTACTAGGCCTCCTTGCTTCCAGAATGACATCTAGCACCTGCTTACTGACGGATGCTATTGGAGAGCTCAAGGAATTATCCAGGCTGCAAGAGTCAGGGCTTGAAGCTGAGGGTGCAGAATCTGGCCCGCCTGCTGGGACAGCAGGGAAGGTGTCTGAGGTAGGTGCCATGGCCCCAGCAGTATCATACTGTGCAAGAGAGGGTACCAATTCTGGCGTGGCCAGTCTGGTGCAATCAATACTGTCCTTGGCTTGTCCTGTTTGATCTTTAGCAGAACCTTTGAGAGGAACGACAGAGGGAGAAAGGCATAAACCAAGAGGCTTTCCCAGGTAAAGGACAGGGCATCCACTTTCCAAGCTTGACTGTGGGGAGCCCTTGTGCAGAATTTGTCCAATTGGTAGTTCTGAGGGGAGGCAAACAGGTCTATCTCTGGAGTCCCCCATTTGTTCCTCAAGAGGATGAATATTTTTGGGATGTGGGTCCATGAGATTTCTGCTTAGGTTGTGTGCCAGTGAATTTAGCTTGCCTGGCAGGAATTGAGCTTGTAGGTGCACTTGGTATCTCAAGGCTGTGTTTCACAGAGCCATGGCTAGTCTGCAGAGAGGGTATGAGTGGGATCCCCCCCTGCTTGTTTATGTACCACATAACTGTGGTGTTGTCTGTCTTTACCAATAACTGTCCTGGAAGGATGTGGTCTTTGAAGTCTGTCAGGGAATTCTGTACAGCTAACCTTTCTTTTTGGTTGATATGCAGGTGAATCTGACTCTGGTTCCATTTGCCCTGAATGCACTTGCTCTGCCAAGTGAACCCCACACGCATAGTTTCATGCGTCTGTTGTTAGGGTTTGGGCGGCAGGAGGTAGAGTGAAAGGGAGCCCTTTGTTGTAGTAGCAGGCCTCTGCCCACCAAAGGAACTCTGTCTTTATACAAGGAATGATAGGAATCATTGATTTCAGGTCCTGAGAATGTTGGCACCATAGGCTTTTTAGATACCATTGTAGTTTCCTCATATGCAGTCTTGCATATGGAATTAGTAGACTGCAAGAGGCCATGAACCCCAGGGCTTGCAGAATTTTCCTTGCAGATAGCTGGGTCGTTGTGGCCAGTAGTTTGAAGTAGGTTGTCAAATAAACTTGTTTCTCTGGAGTGAGGAAAGCCATCTGGGAAATTGTGTTCAAGCTTGCTCCCAGAAATACAATCTGTTGGCAAGGTACTAGGTGAGATTTCTTTTTGTTTATGGTGTACCCCAGTGAGGTTAGAATAAGAAGTTATGTACCTACCATAACGTTCCATGTTAGTTGTCTTCTTCACACCTTCTTTCTTGCTGGATGGGTTCGGAGCCGATCCTCAGCTCCGACTCGGCCTTCTACTAAAGCTCGAGAGCTATTTACTGGCTTGAGGTCTCCCCATATTCCACAATGCTAGGCGTCAGATACCCAGATCTCGTTTGGCAGAGCCAACACCATAGAAAAAAATTTTTAAGGACACCTGTCCAAACTGCAAGGTTTACCTACAGTACTGAAAACAGAGGAGGACGTAACCTAGATATTACTCAGCCAGAAGAAGAAGGCCTCAAAAGGGATTCTTCTCGGTCTGTCCAGGCTAGGGGGATGGAGGGTGGGACTCAAGAAAGAAGGCGAGAAGACAACTAACATGGAACGTTATGGTAGGTACATAACTTCTTAATGTTAAGTTGCCTATCTCGCCTTCATTCTTGCTGGATGGGACAGCGTCCCTAGCACCTTAGCCCTGGGTGGCTCATCGGAACAGACTCTTGAGCACAGTGGAACCAAAATCAGCTCGACTCCTGGAGGCCATATCCAACTTACAATATGAAATGAAAGTATGAGGAGTGGCCCATGTGGCTGCAGCGCAAATAGATTCTATTGGTAGTCTTGCTTGAAACGCTACAGACGTAGCTAATGCTCTGGTGGAATGAGCTTTTGGTTTTGTAGGGAGTTCTTTATGTCTCAGTTGATAAATCAAAGTACTAATAGAGGCCAACCACCTGGATAAGGTTACTTTAGAAACTGGCAGGCCCTGCTTGCCCTCAGCATAGGACAGGAAGAGTTGGTCCGATTTTCTTGTTTGTTTAGTCCTATCCAAATAAGAATGTAATTGCCTGTGAACGTCCAATTGGTATAACTTTTGTTCAGCTCTGTTCGAATAGTTAGGAAAAAAGACAGGTAGATCAATAGCCTGATTCAGGTTTGTCTCTGAAGGTATTTTGGGCAGAAAGGAAGGATTAGTCCTGAGTGAAACTCTATCCTTGTGAAACACAAGATAAGGAGGACGAATACAGAGGGCTTGAAGTTCCGACACTCTCCTAGCTGAGGTGATGGCTACTAAAAAGAGAGTCTTCCAGGAGAGTAATTTTAAGGAACAGGAGGCCGCAGGTTCAAAAGGAGGGAGAATCCAGGAAGCTAATATGTCAGGTTTAAATCCCACGGAGGCGGGGGGATCTCTAACCGGGGGCCTAAGTAAAATAGTCCCTTTAAGAAAGGCTTTACAAAGTTTGTGGGACATGATGCTGGTTTCTGACAGGCCAGTGTGGAAATTTGCGATAGCAGCCAATTGGACCCTACTGGTGGCAGACGAGGAACCTGCTCGAAAAAGTTCTGCTAAAAAATCTACAACGTGATGGACAGGGGCTGTAAAGGGGTCTATATTTCTAGCCTCCGCCCAGAAAGAGAAACGTTTCCACTTACTAGCATAAGTCTTCCTGGTAGTAGATTTGTGCGAAAAAAGGATGATTTCACGCACTGGCTGAGAAATATGTGGAAGCCTGGCTAAGGTTAGAAGTGGAGCAACCAAGCTGTGAGGTTGAGAGACTGAAGGGATTGGTGCAGCCCGTACGACTGATGGGCCAAGAGGTCTGGCACTGGGTCCAGATTCCAAGGCTGCCCCAGCAGGTGACGATGCTGGAATGGGAACCAAATTTGTCGAGGCCAGTAAGGGGCAATGAGGATCATCCTGGATCCCAATGCGGTCGCTTTCTGAATTAGTTTGGGAATTAAGGGAAAAGGTGGGAATGCATACAGAAGACCCCGGGGCCAATCGTGAACTGCAGCGTCTCTGTGGGAGTGGCCAGGGAGGGGGAAGAGAGTGAAGAAATAGTCGCACTTGCTGTTAAGAGGGGTTGCTAAAAGGTGGCAGCAAGGTTGACCCCCATCTGCGGAAAATTTTGTCCGCTACTAACTGATTGAGAGACACTCGTGAGGCATGAGAATAGCTCTGCTTAGCCTGTCCGCTATGACGTTGGACTTCCCGGGGATGTGCATTGCTATCAGAAACCACTGAGAGGAGATCGCCCACTGCCAGAGTCTGAGTGCTTCTCGACATAAGGGGTAGGACCTGGTTCCACCCTGCTTGTTGATGTACCACACTACAGACATATTGTCTGTCTGAATTGCAATAGTCCCAGTGGGTAGAGAGTCCTGAAGAGCTTGCAACGCTAAAAGCACTGCTCTCTTCTCCAAGACGTTTATGTGCAGGAGGTACTCTAAAGGTTGCCAAGTGCCCTGGACAGTCCTGCCCTGAAAATGCCCCCCCCACCCGATCAGGGAAGCATCCGTTGTCACCATGGCAACATGAGGAGGAAGAACAAACGGTCTGCCTTGAAGTACTAGAGAGGAGACCATCCACTAAGACAGGTGGTCTTTGCATGATTGGGTGATTATTATGTTGTGAGACATCGGAAGCGGTTGAAACGACCATTGGGTAAAAAGTATCCACTGAAGAATTCACATGTAAAAACGCACAAGGGGAAGTAATGTGATTGCTGCTGCCATGAGACCCAAAGTTTTCAGTACAAACCGGGCCTGAATTCTCTTGCACTGTAGTAAGGTCTGGACATGTCGGCGAATGTCTGATACTCTTTCTAAGGGAAGTTTTGCTGACAGCTCTTTTGTATTTAATCTTGCGCCTATAAAGGTTATAGATTGACAAGGCGACAATGCAGACTTTTCGAAGTTTATAGAGATACCTAGCTCGGAGCAAGTTTGGATGGTATAATCCCTGGTTCGCAAGCTGATGCCTGCTGGAAGCAGTCAGGAGCCAGTCGTCTAGATGTGGAAACACCTGGAATCTTTGCCGTCTCAGGTGAACCGTAACCACTGCCATGCATTTGGTGAACACCCTGGGGGCTGTGGTGAGACCAAAGGGCAGGGCTCTGAATTGATAGTGACTGGCTCCCAGCCGGAAGCGGAGAAACCTTCTGGCGCGTCTGTCCATTTTGATATGGTAGTAAGCATCCTGAAGGTCTATGGAGCACATCCAATTGTCCAGACCCAAAAAAGGTAGAATGGACTGAAGCGTGACCACCCGGAACTTCGTTCTTTGAACAGATTTGTTTAACCTGCTGAGATCCAAAATGGGTCTCCAGTCCCCTGTCTTTTTTGGTACCAAAAAGAACTTGGGAGTAAATCCCGGATCCTTGCTGGTCTGCTGGGACTGGCTGGATGGCCCTTTTTTCTAGCAGTTTTGAAATTTCTAGTACTGCTTGTTCCCATAGACTGGGTGGAACATCTGGAAGGGACCTGTTTGTTTGTACAGGGGTGTGGACAAAGGGGATTTTGTAACCCTCGGATATGACAGACCGTACCCATTTGTCTTGTGTGAGGAGTTGCCAGGCTTCTGGGTACAGTGACAATCTTCCCCCGACTGCCTCCGAAGGTGGACAGTCGGGCAGCCCCTCAGGGGTGCTGAAAGGGTTTGTCAGAGAAAGATTCTCTGCTACCCTGATTTTGCAGACCCCCTCTGCCCCTCGAGTGGCATCTATTATTGTTCCCTCCTCTGCCCCTGGAGGGAAACTCACCACGTGTGTCAGGCACAACTCCCTGGGGTTTCCGAAACCACATTTTCCCACTCTTCTGACCTTTAGGGTATGGTCTAGAGGGAGTAGAAAAACGGACTCCCACGGCAGAGAGAGTCTTGCCTTCCTGCTCACACCTGGTAAGGGTATCCTTCACCTGTGGTCCAAACAGAGCCGAACCATCGAAGGGGGTACTGGTGAAGGACGCCTTAAAGGGGTCAGCAAAGTTACATAACCGCATCTAGGCATGTCTTCTCAAAGCCACGCCTGTACCTGCGGCCATACTCGTCCCATCGGCTGCATAAGAAATGAGCCGCATGGAGGAGTTGACGATAGAGTTAAGAGTCGCCAGCTGGGAGTTAAATCTTATCCTGAGCCCCCGCAGCTGATGGATCCTGAAGGGTATCACCCAGTTCCTTAAGAAGATCCCTTTGAAGGCGGGTGAAATGGCACAGATAATTCAGCGACCGCATGGAAAAGGTCGCTGAAGAAAACATCCGCTTCCCGTACCTGTCCATTGTCCTAGATTCTTTATTAGGTGGATGGACAGGCACCGAAGGGTCAGCCAACTCCTTCTTAGTGGCTGCTGCCACCACCATGGCATCAACAGGGACATCTTTTGTCAGAAATTGTTTGTCGGATGGGGCTGTAATGAACTTCGTGGGCCTGCGGGGAGTTGGTTCCACTGTGTCCGGGGCTGTCCATGCCTTTTGAGCCACCACTTCCATGAGCGGGTCGAAAGGTGGAGACGCCCGGGAGGTGGAAGGGCGAGAACCAAACGCGTCCAGGTACACCGACTCGTCCTCGGAAGGGTTAAGAGCAGTCCAGTTCCCGCTCTGCCTAAGGATCTCTAGGATGTCTGAAAAGGAGACATCCTCAGAGGGGGACCTTGGGGACCCTTCCAAATCCTCCAAGTCGGTATCAGACGTGATTGACTCGGGGGAGTCAACATGTTTCCTCTTATGTTTTCTCTTCCGAGGGGGCTCCTCCGATTGATCAGGGGAGGCCTCGGAAGAGGAAAATACGCCCAATGGGGCGACCTGGAGCATCTGTTCTCCACGCTTGGGGTCAGGAGGGTGGACAGAGACCGATGCAGGCACCATGGGGGGAGGAGCCAAAGGGGCCGATTGTGGAGCCGACAGGAGTCAGCACACTCCTCATGACCTCGAAGGTGCCCCTGTCGGGCAGAACAGAGGGTCCCTGCTCCGAAGAGATGTGAACCCCTCCCGGCACCGAGAGGGACTGCTCCGAGGCCGATGTCAGGGCCGAGCTCACCTGCGCCGAAGCCCCGAGAGGGAGAACGGGGTCGGCCAAGGGTCCGATGCCACTCGCCCCCTCAGAGCCGACGAGGGAGTCCCGGCTCCCAGATCCCTCCAAGGAAGGAACCAATGAAGAGATCGGAGCCGACGAAGGAGCCGAAAGGTGTGGTATCGGCTCCGATGTTTCCAAGATTCGAGCCCCAACCAGCTCCGGCTCCAAACACAAAAGGGGAGTCGGAGGAGGAACTGTTGAAGACACCGGGATAGCCACAGTCTGCTGAGAAGGGCTGGTTAACATCTTGGCCAGGGCCTGCGATTTAAGTAGTCTACTGACCACCCTCTCTAAGTCATGGTCGGATAACCTGGAAGACCGAGAGGAATGGGACCTATGGCTCCGTTCCGACTGAAGCAACGATGACCTCAGAGCCAAGCGAACAGATTCTAGGGAAGGGGACCTAGAACGTTTTTGGCCCAATGACGGTTCCGACATTAAAGTCGGAGCCGATAGAGATCTAGAGGCGTCAGCCCCAGCCAGAGCCGAAGAGGAGGCAGATGCTCCGCCCGGCGACGGCTCCGAACTGGGAGCCGATGGCTTGGCAGGCTTTGAGGATTTCCCCGACTGAGGCTTCGCCGGGGATCCCTCTGGCTTGAGTAGGCCTCTCAAGATAAGCTTGTTCCTACGCTCCTGCAGGACTCTCGGGCTGAAGGCATGACAGACTGAACAGGAGTCCTGCAGGTGTAGGGAACCCAAGCAATAAACACAAGAAGTGTGACCGTCTGTCAGAGACATCTTCTGACAGCACGAGTCACACTTTTTGAAGCCTGACACTTTGGTATCTTTGGACATACTGGCCCGGGGATACCAAAGAGAGAAAAAGAAGTTACACTAGTGAAAAAAAGTGTTAAAAGGCCCCTTGTCAGGAAAACAGCAGCTCCACGAATAAGTCCTTAACGCAATTTATTAAAAGATAAAACAAAGCGTTTTCGCCACAATTATGTGCAGCTTCATCAGAGGTAGAATAGTATACCAGAAATGTACACTACATAAATATCTTAAAAAACAGGAAATGACATTTTCCAATTTCCTGGAATTCAACTTTGTTACATGTCATCTTCAAATCTGATAGCGCCTCAGCGCTCCTATGCTGTAACAAGATTTAAACATTATGCAGAGAACCAGCTCACATAGTAAAAACAAAATACCATAAGAATGAACTTAAAAAATAAAAATATGCTTACAATTTACATATAAAGTACTACACTTAATGTCAAAATTATTTCAAACTAAAAAGTTTGTTATTAAAAGTGTATATTTACAAAATAGCCTACCTTAAGGCATTAGATCAAAAATCCACATGTGCTCAAATAAATGAAACCTATCATCCTATAATAATGTTCATGTTGTAAAACAGTACTAAATGCTGGTAACACAATCATATGTTGTGTATATAGCAACACATTTTTATCCATAGGCCCCATCCTAAACATATACATGTGTCTAACTATTATAAATGCCTGTAACAAATACATTTTGTTTTATCTAAGATAACTTCTTAGTTTTAATACCGGTGTAATGTTGCAGTTGCTATTAAGTCCAGGATGTCTTGTTGCCAAGCGTTTTACATCGGAAAAACGGACCGTAGGGTCCGAGACCGAATGTATGAACACCTGTATGCCATTAGGAATGGCAAGAGTGATAACGCTTTGGCAAAACATATTGAATTAAACCCAGGCCATGATTTTGATTTTTATTTCATGGCTATTGACCACGTGCCATTGAAGATCAGGGGTGGCCCATTCTCATTGATTTTGGAGAATCGAGAGTTAGAATGGCAGTTGCGACTGGATGCGTTTAGACATCCTGGACTTAATAGCAACTGCAACATTACACCGGTATTAAAACTAAGAAGTTATCTTAGATAAAACAAAATGTATTTGTTACAGGCATTTATAATAGTTAGACACATGTATATGTTTAGGATGGGGCCTATGGATAAAAATGTGTTGCTATATACACAACATATGATTGTGTTACCAGCATTTAGTACTGTTTTACAACATGAACATTATTATAGGATGATAGGTTTCATTTATTTGAGCACATGTGGATTTTTGATCTAATGCCTTAAGGTAGGCTATTTTGTAAATATACACTTTTAATAACAAACTTTTTAGTTTGAAATAATTTTGACATTAAGTGTAGTACTTTATATGTAAATTGTAAGCATATTTTTATTTTTTAAGTTCATTCTTATGGTATTTTGTTTTTACTATGTGAGCTGGTTCTCTGCATAATGTTTAAATCTGGTTACAGCATAGGAGCGCTGAGGCGCTATCAGATTTGAAGATGACATGTAACAAAGTTGAATTCCAGGAAATTGGAAAATGTCATTTCCTGTTTTTTAAGATATTTATGTAGTGTACATTACTGGTATACTATTCTACCTCTGATGAAGCTGCACATAATTGTGGCGAAAACGCTTTGTTTTATCTTTTAATAAATTGCGTTAAGGACTTATTCGTGGAGCTGCTGTTTTCCTGACAAGGGGCCTCAACTGTTTTTTTCCTGGTTTTTCTAACGGTTGTTGGTAAGTTACACTAGTGCTTAAACAAGACACACAGACACAATCACACGCCCGCACTAGATAAGGTAACAGTAGTGAGCAGAAAAAACTATCACAAACACCCACACTTAATAAAAATAACTACAACAACCTCAATAAAAATTATAAGGCTAAACACTACTCCTATAGGTACAACAAGGGGGGGGGGGTTTAGCCATTAATAGAGAAGGAACAAGGGGGGGGAAGGAGAGAAACTCGCTAACAGAAAAACGAGTTTCCTAAGTGGGACAAACTAGTGGGATACATAGCACAACTATACAAAAAGTTAGACAATCTAACTCTAAGAAAAATACAGTTAAAATTTAGCTGGAAAAGACAAAAAAGGATTAATACGACCTGAGCCAGTAAAAAACGCAACCTCGTAGTTGAAGCTGCAAACGAGATTTGGGTATCTGACGCCTAGCATTGTGGGATATGGGGAGGCCTCGAGCCAGTAAATAGCTCTCGAGCTTTAGTAGAAGGCAAAGGATCGGCTCCGAACCCATCCAACAAGAATGAAGGCGAGATAGACAACTTAACATGCTTCTTTACGAATGCCAGATGTTTTAATAGCAAGTCTTGGCTTTCTGCTTGAATCAGACAATCATCCAGGTACGGATATATTTGAATATTTCTCTGCCTGCAAAATGCAATGGCTGGAGCTCGACACTTTGTGGAAACCCGGAGCGCAGTAGATAATCCAAAGGGAAGTGCAGAGAACTGATGATGCATGGAGCCTGCCCTGAAGCGTAGGTACTTCCTGCAAGATTCCCTTATTGGAATGTGCAGGTAAGCTTCTTTAAGTCTAAGGTTGCCAACCAGTCATCTTTGCCTAGTCTAGGAAACTTTTAGTTATGTACTCACCATAACTTCAGATGTTTGGGATCCATCTCGCCTACATTCTGACTGATGGGTTCGGAGCCGATCCCTCGGCTCCGACTCGGCACGCTTATGCCCAAGAGCGAAGTCTCTTATTGGCTGAGCTTACTATATCCCAGGATGCACCACTACCAATCCCCCAGATCTAGTTTGTCCGCATACATGCACACATGCAAGCACTGCTTATATAACATCGTCAGAAGAAACAAGATAAAACAGTAGAACTCAAAACCGTTCAATCTCTTCTGATCTCCAAGGCCGGGGGAAGGAGGGTGGGTATTAGGAATGTAGGCGAGATGGATCCCAAACATCTGAAGTTATGGTGAGTACATAACTAAAAGATGTTATGTGATCCTATCTCGCCTACATTCTGACTGATGGGACAGCGTCCCTAGCACCTGAATCCTGGGTGGCTCACTGGAAAACACTCCTGAGTACCGTGGAACCAAATGATGCTCGCCCTTTAGATGCCACATCCAATTTATAGTGGGAAATGAAAGTGTGCGGATTGGACCAAGTAGCCGCAGCACAAATCTCAGAAATAGCGAGCTTGGAATGAAAAGCTATAGAAGTAGCCATAGCTCTGGTAGAGTGAGCTTTGATAGATGTTGTAAGTTGCTTATTTGAAGAGGAATAAGCCTGAGTTATACAATCTCTAATCCATTTGGAGATAGTAGCTTTTGTGATGGTTTTACCTAATTTATTGTCTGAGAAGGACACAAACAACTGGTCTGATTTACGAATTTGCTGAGTCCTGTCTAGATAGAAGCGCAATTGCCTGTGAACATCCAATTTATGGAGAGTGTATTCTGCTTCATTGGAGAATTTTGGGAAGAAAACTGGTAGCTCTAGAGATTGTTGGAGACAGAGATTAGAACAGACCTTTGGGACAAAAGATGGGTTAGGCCTAAGTGATACTCTATCCTTGTGAAAAATCAAGTACGGTGGTTTGATAGATAGGGCTTGAAGCTTTGAAACTCTTCTTGCAGAGGTAATTGCAACTAAGAAGGCAGTTTTCCAAGACAGATATTTTAACTCACATGTAGCAGCCGGTTCAAAAGGGGAAGATGTTAATGCACGAAGCACCAAATCAAGATCCACGGAGGCGCAGGATGAAAAACTGGGGTCTTAACAGCCCGCACCTTTAATGAAAGTTTTGCATAATCTGCTGCTCATCAACGGTGGATCCATGGATTCGTGAAATTTAGAGATAGCTGCCAGTTGGACTTTAATAGTAGAGACTGAAGATCCTTGATTAAACAAGGATGTTAAAATTTCAAAACCTCTGGGATCGGGGCAGTGATAGGGTCTAAGCCCTGAGTTGAGCCCAGATAGCAAACCTCTTCCACTTACTGAGGTACAATTTCTTAGTGGTGGGTTTGTGGGCGAAGATAAAATGTGAATAACTTCGGGTCTAAGGTGTGATTTCTGACTAAAGTCGGAAGTGGAGGAGCCAAGCTGTCAACTTCAAAGTGTGAAGGGACTGGTGTTGTCGTCCCGACTGATGAATTAGCAGATCCGGAGTTAGATCTAAAACCCAAGGATCGTCCACCGCATGTTTCTTCAGGTAGGGAAACCATACCTGACGAGGCCAGTGCGGAGCAATTAGTATCATTGTGGACCCCAATTGAGAAGCTTTCTGAATGACTTTGGAGAGAAGTGGAATCGGTGGAAAGGCATAAAGTAGCCCTGTTGGCCAAGGTTGTGCTAGAGCATCCATAGCTACTTCCCCCTGATGTGGAGTCAAGGAGAAGAACCTTTTGCACTTTGTGTTTTGTGGTGTTGCAAACAGGTCGCAGCACGGCGTCCCCCATCTTCTGAAAACCTGAGCTGCTACTGTTTCGTTCAGGGACCACTCGTGAGGAGAGAGAATTGTCCTGCTTAATCTGTCTGCCAATATATTGTATTTCCCCGGAATGTGGGTCGCTACCAAGAAACGGCTGGTAGCTACAGCCCATTCCCACACCCTCATGGCCTCTCTGCAAAGGGGGTAAGATCTGGTCCCTCCTTGTTTGTTTAGATACCAGACCACCGACATGTTGTCTGTGTGGATAGCGATAATGCCCTGAGGAGAAACTTGTGGAGGGCCTGTAGGGACAGAAGTACAGCCCTCATCTCCAATACATTGATGTGGAGAAAGGTTTCGTCTGGAAGCCAGGAACCCTGAACTAACCTGCCCAGACAATGCCCCCCCCCTGCCTGGGAGGCCTCCATCGTCAGGGCGACCACCCGGAGGGATAACAAAGGACTTCCCTGATTCAGATTGGGCGGCTGAAGCCACCAGCGAAGGTCCCGTTTGCGTTTCTGTAATCATAATGGGGTGATTGAGGGAAGATCCTGAAAGGACCATTGAGTCGATAATAGCCACTGAAGAATCCTCATGTGCAATCTTGCCAGAGGAACTAGGAGAACCGTGGCAGACATCGAACCTAAAAGTTGCAGGACCATCCTGGCTGGGGCCTTGGATCTTGAAAGCAGGGCTTGAACTTGGCCTTGTAAAGTTTGAATCCTTTCGGTAGGAAGAAAAGCGCATCAATTTTGAGTCTATCTCTGCTCCTATGAACCTTATGCGCTGAGAGGGCAGCAAGACAGACTTTGACCAATTGAATGTAATTCCCAGGGCAGCACCCAGGGAAATGGTGGCTTTGAGGTTGTCCATTAGTAGATGACTGGTGGTGGCAGTCAGGAGCCAGTCGTCCAGATAGGGAAACACTTGGAATCCAAGACTCCTCAGGTGAGCAGTTACTACTGCCAAACACTTGGTGAACACCCTGGGGGCTGTGGTGAGACCAAAGGGCAGTGCACAAAATTGGAAATGACTGTCTCCCAGGCTGAAGCGCAGATACTTCCTGGACGCCCGATGTATCGGTATGTGATAATAGGCGTCCTTGAGATCTATGGAGCACATCCAAACATCCTTCTCCAACAATGGGAGAATGGATTGTAACGTGACCATTCGAATTTGGATTTGACGGATTGGTTTAGTCTGCTGAGATCAATATTGGTCTCAGGTCCCCTGTCTTTTGGCACTAAAAAGAACCTTGAGTAATTTCGGATCCGATCTGGTCTGTGGGGACGGTTGGATGACTCCTTTTTCTAGCAGCTTTAACGCTTCTGCGGCTGCAATTTCCCTTTGACTGGGTGGTGGGTCCGGGATTTTTTTGGGCGGTGGGGGTGAGTGTGTGAAAGGAATGGTGTAACCTCCGGCAATAATCCGAAGCACCCATCTGTCCTGAGTGATAGACTCCCAGGCTTTTAGGTGCTTGGCAAAACGGCACCCGACTGGCTCCGGAGCAGCACAGCCGGGCAATCCCTCATGAAGTGTGGGAGGCTGAAGAGCCACGAAAGGACTCGCGGTCTCCAGAATTGCGGGGCCCTCTGCAGCCTCTGGGACGGCGTCTCCCAGAAAAATTTCCCGTCCTCTGCCTCTGGAAGGGGAATCTTCCTGCTGTTGAGGAAAAACTTACGTGATTTGCGGAACCACATCTTCCCTCCTCCTTTAGCCTTGGGATAAGGCCGAAAGGGAGTGGAATAACGTGCACCTACGGCAGATAAAGTTTTTCCCTCTTGCTCACAGCGGGTAAGAGTGTCTTTAACCTTAGGTCCAAACAAAGAGGACCCATCAAAGGGAGCGTCGGCGAAGGAAGACTTGAAGGCCTCCAAAAATGACACAAGCAGCCAGGCTTGTCTCCGTGAGCCACGCCTGAGTGCCGCACTACCGCCCCTTGACGCATATGAAATGAGCCTCATGGACGAGTTAGAAACTGAAGTAAGGATAGCCAACTGAGAGCTAACCGACTGGGCTAGCTGCTCAGGTAGGTTACCCGAGAGGGAATCTGACAGCTCCTTGACCAGATCCCTCTGAAGCCTGGTAAAATGTGCCAAATAATTCAGGGACCTTAAAGTAAAGGCCGCTGAAGTCAGGGTGCGCTTCCCGTGCGGTCCATGCTCCTAGACTCCTTATTAGGAGGATGGACGGACGTTGAAGCCTCTGCCACGTCCTGTTGTGTAGCAGATGCCACCACCATGGCATCTACAGCCACGCCTTTAGTCAGGAACTCCTTCTCGGGTGGGGCAGACAAAAATTTGTTAGGACGAGAAGGCACTGGTTCCACGGTATCTGGATGTTCCCACGCCCTCCGACAAACCAAATCCAGGAGCTCGTCGAGGCGGAGACACCCAGGAGGCGGAGGGCTGAGCCCCAAAGGCCTTGAGAAGCACTGACTCATCAGCAGAGGGGGGGTTTGGATATCCAGCCGCCTCGTTGTTTGAGGATCTCTAAAATGTCTGCAAATGAGACATCATCCGAGGACGACTTCGGGACCCCTCCGCATCATCAAGATCAGTGTCCGATGTAATAGACTCGGGGAGTCCACGTGCTTCCTCTTGCACGATCTCTTCCTTGGGGCTCCTCTGAAGACAACTCGAAGAACCCTCAGGAGGAGGAACCCACAGTGGGGGTAACCTCAGGCCCAGGGGCTCCGCTGCCTAAGGACAGGGAACTGCCAAAGACCCAGTCTCCACGCCCAGGAAGGTGCCGGTAAAGCCGGAGAGATGGCGAAGAAGACTTGGCCAAGGCACTCCTCATAGCTCTGAAAGCCGGACCCCCAGAATCCTGGGAGTGTCCGGTCCCCGGAGCCATGATAGCAGACGGAAGTCCCGCAGCACCGAGAGGAGGCTCGGAACCGACAACATAGGTCCCGAAACATCACCCCCGGGTCCAGCCGAAGAAGTCCGTGTACCAAACTCGGACCCGAAGGCCGGGGTTGGAGTAAGGGTCGGAGCCGACCCTAAGACCTCCACCGGCTCCAACAGCACCTGCTCCGATGGAGCCAAGCGGTCGGAGGAGGAATGGCAATGACATGGGCATGGTCGTCGGCTCCGAAGCCAACTGGGTCGGAGCGAAACAAATTTTGAAAGACTGGGGACTGGAACAGTCTTTGGAGCACCCTGTCTATGTCCGAATCTGACATCCTCGATGACCTAGAGGATACTGAACGGGTTCGAGATGGCGTCTCCAACGGCCCCAAGGGGCTAGGGGACCGGCTCGGCGACTCGATGACTATCGGCGCGAAGGAATACCCAAACTAGTTTCCATCGGTGCCGAGGAGGACTTGGCGCCGAGGAGGAAGTGTCTGGCGGACAACCTTCATCGGCTCCGATACCAGTGGAGCCGGCGAAGGTGACCCGCCTCGATGCCCCAGCCATCGGCTCCGAAGCCAGAGGAGTCGAGACTGGTGGCATCGAGGCAGACCGTTCGCCTCGGCTCCGAAGTCCTTGGAGCCGAAGGAGAAACCTGCCTATGTCTTTTGGCGGTCGGATCCGACGGACTGGTCGGAGCCGGCGCCTTTCTTTAGCAGGAGAAGGAGAGGATGCTAAAGCTTCTTCAAAGGAGGGTTTTATAAGGCCTTTGAATATGAGCTTATTTTTCCTCTCTTGGAGGACCCTCGAGGAAAAAGCGTGACACACGCTGCAGGACTCCTGCAAATGTTTTGCACCCAAACAATAAACAGAGAGAGTGGTCATCTGTTATAGACATTTTAAAGTTGCACTTGGTGCACTTTTTAAAGCCTGAAGGCCTAGGAACCTGAGACATTCCGGTAAATTATTCAGTGAACTAGCCAAACACAGTACACACTGTAATTATGACAGAAAAGAAATTCTCTGCTTTGTCCTTCTTTTTAAAGAAAAAGAAACTATCAGCAGTATAAAGGATCCGAGATCCCTAAACAGAAAGAAGTCACCTAACGACCAAAAAGACCGGGAAAGGCCTTTCCACACAAGAGGTACTCCTAGTCAATCAACACTCACAACACAAGAATTTACCAAGTAAATTTCTCCAAACGCAGTCTAAACACAAAATAGCTGTTAAAACAGCTTTTAGTTGAAGAATAAAGAAATTCCTGACAGAAAGTTAGTGAAAATAATCACTACTTAGCTCAGCCAGCTCGAGACCACGTCTTCACTTGTTAGCGGCAAACGAGATCTGGGAGATTGGTAGTGGTGCATCCTGGGATATAGTAAGCTCAGCCAATAAGAGACTTCGCTCTTGGGCATAAGCGTGCCGAGTCGGAGCCGAGGGATCGGCTCCGAACCCATCAGTCAGAATGTAGGCGAGATAGGATCACATAACATCAGCTGTTGAAGTGTTAGCATTTTGAATTTTGTGATTACCAAAAAGGTGTTTAGAACAGAGAGGTCCAAAATAGGACACCAGGAGCGGTCTTTTCTGGGTACCAGGAAAAGTCTTGAATAAAAACCTTGCCCCCATTCTTCTGCTGGGACACGTTGAATAGCCCTGATACCTAGAAGAGAGAGAACCTGCTGGTGAGCCTCTGCCCACTGATTTGGGGGTAGGTCTGGCCAACCATTTGGGGTTGGTAGGGAGTGGAAGTGGAATTTGTATCCTTGGAAAACTATATTTAAAACCCATTTGTCCTGGGTAATGAGTTCCCAGTTTTTTGCATGCAGCGCGAGCTTTCCTCCTAAGGGAGCAGGCAGCTGAGCAGGGCTTGGAAGGGTTAAGGTTAAGTCATTGTGACATTTTTCCGTAGGGGGATCTCTTACTACTTCCTGCTTTGGAAGTGGGAGCTCCCCACTGCTTAGGCTGTGCATAGCCTGAGATTGTAACTTAGGTGGTCTGCTGTTCCTGGGTTTGGACTGAGAAGGCCTGGAAGAGACTGGGAAAGGACCAATTCTATGAGGGCCAATGCCTACTAAATCTGGGAGGCTGTACTTGCAGGAAATCTTTAACAGTTTGCATAGATTTAGCTTTTTCTTCCATCTTTTTGAGGACTTCTGCTTTGTTGCCCAACAGGCAGTCTTGGTTTAAGGGAGCATCCAGTAATTTAGCTTTAACATGATCTGGCAAGTTTTGCTCCTTAGGCCAAGCATGCCTTCTAAGTACAGACCCAGCGACAGCAGCCCTGCAAGATGCTTCTAAAGAGTCAAAACCACATTGCAAAGTATGTTTACCAACGTGTTCAGCAGAATGCATTAAATCCTGTAATTCTTTGTGTTCAGCACAGTCAGGAATCAAAATAATTTTCTGTTCAAGTAGTCCCATAATATGTTGCTGGTACTTTAACATATGAAACTGACAATTTAAAGCCTTAATGGCCAAAGTAGCAGAAGTGTATACCTTCTTGCCCCATCTGTCCAAGGCTCTAAAATCTCTATCAGAAGGGGTAGAATTTTTGACAGAAGTAGCCTTAATGCCCTTTGGACCTTGGGAAATGGTCTCTGGATCCGCAGTAGGATTCTTGAAGAGGAACTTGTGAGAGTCAGGTACTCTTATACCAGTCAGGTTTTCTGGGAGCTGGAGGTAAAGTGTCTGGGGACAGGCTAGATTCCAAGAAAGCATCATCTACAATGTCCAGAACAGGAGGGATAGCTAAAGGTCTGTGTTGAGGAAGGAGTAAGAATTTCATAAGCCTATATTTGGAGTCAGAGTAATCCTGGCTTTCCCAGCAGAAATGCTCCCTAAGAGTGTGCAAGGTTTCACCAAAAGAAAAATCTTCTGGAGGGAAAGCAGAGGGAATGGAATCCTCTGCATCAGAATCATCATAGGTAGATGAGGGCAAATCCTGGTAATCAGAAGAAACAGAAATATCAGAATCCTGATCAGAAGAATCAGAAGGAAAATCAGTTCTAGGTATCTTAGAGGGGGCAAGGCTGGCTTCCCCTAAGTAAAGTAATAAGGTCTTCAGCCATTCTAAGCATTTGTTTTTTAGGCATATGGGCCTGACCATGCGGTTTGGACGTCGGTTTTCTAGGCATGGGTCAAGTTTTAGGCCTGGATGAAGAAGATGGCATCAGTTTAAAATTCAAGATTGTAGGCCTGACTACACCCTCAGAAGCCGGTGTCTGCACAGCAGCTCCGGACCCATCCAAAGTAAACACATCTGCAGGTTCCATAGTCAAAGAAGCATCTCGCACTATACCAGACTCCGAATGGGTCTCAGTAGAGGTCTGCGAAACTGAAGTAGCAGGTATCAGGGGCTGCAAAAGCACCTCAATGAGTACTGGCAGACTGGCTAATAGCTTAATGGAAGCGTCGTCGGCAGTTTTGGACCTATGCGGTCTGTCTTTATCCTTACGTTTTTTCGGAATATTGGTAGTAGGATGGCTTACAGAAGCCATTTTTGGATAGTTATAGAGTACCAAAATAATTTGCTGCAAAAATAGACTGACGACGAATAGTTCGGGGGTTGAATAAGGCCCAAAACTGACGGCTACGGACGTAGTGGTCTGCGCCTAGGCAAGGAATGCGGTACGAATGAAAATCTTTGAGGTATTTGCTTTCCACAGGTAAGACAATTGTTAATTTTACTGACATCGGTTAAGAGCAAGAAAAAGGATCCCCAACGGGGTACTTAGCTTTTTTGAAGACTTCGGTTCTGAAACTCAAAAATGAAAATTTCAGGAGTCGGCCGAGTGGCACTTGCGAACTGCTTCTGCTTCGGGCACCACGCGGCAAGAAAGACTTGTGTAATGGCATTGGCTGCATGTTTTATACCCCTGATGACTTGCCGTCATGGAAGAAGAGACAGCATCCGACGCAGGAATCCAAGAGTCTGGTATTCAGGCTGGCTGAGGGCTACCTGCAGGCAGATAACCCATATGTAATGGACTGCAACAGTGAAACACGAAGAACATCCCACCCATGTGGGGGGCTGCACCCCCCCTAATTAAATATACTAACTCCAAGACCACACTACTGCGGAGGTAAGGGGCAGAGAGTCAACATGCTGGCCAAATGGTTACTTCCCATAGTGATTTGAACAGTGTTCCGACTGGTCGGTATTCTGGAGTTTAGGGTTTTTCGTCTCGGTCTTTTGAAAATCGGGTAAATGGGACTTCGGTCTACTGAAGTAGACCCATCCTTCATGTCTATTGTTGGCATATAAATATCTTCAATTGAAGAACCACTTTTAATGTTACCATTCTTAATTACTTGTCTAAACAAATCTGTACAGGATTGAAATCTATCACTGGTCTTAAATTAATGGCCTTCTGTGAGGACTAAAAACAACATGGAATGTTATCATTGTACTGCTTTTTAATTTAAAAAGAAGCTTATTTTTCACTACTAAAGCCTGTGATAACTGATGTGATAGGGAGTAAGAAGTGGAATGCATTAGTTCTCTGTAAAAAGAAATTGTACTATGCAACCTTAGGGTACATTTGTGAAAATTGTCTGTTATTGTCTTGCATGTAGAGAGGTAAAACTAGGAACTGCCTTCCAGTGGTATGGGTAATCAGAGGACAGTAGGTTGCAATCACTTGGAAAACCTTTGCTGATACTTTCCCTCCACTCCTGCATCTTGTGATACAGTAAGACTTTTCGTTTGAAAGTAGCTGGTCTTGAGTCTGCTAAAATATACATTCTTTCTATAGATATGGATTTTTCTGATAGGGTAACACCTTGCAACTGTGGTGGGAGGGAGTAATATGCAGATGAAAGTCTTGTTTTGTCCTTCTCTAAAATCAGTAACTACATCATTAGGTAGCCAGCAAAAAAACGTTATGTACTCACCATAACATTCCATCTGAGCTGCTGCTTTTCATTTGTCTTCCACCTGTGGGACTTGGATCCGGCACGGATCCAACTCGGCAGCATTTTCTAGCATCAGATTCGATCTCCAAGCTCCTCCCCTACCCATAAAGCCGGTCTTCCTTGTCCCCTCAGATAGAGTTTGCTGCCGACCATAACACCATGACCTAATTGCCCAACACCTTGGTATCAGTACCTTGAAAGCACTATATGAAAGACAAAGGCTTGCCAAATTAAGGGCAATGTCTCATCCACCTAGTGCATCACACAATCCACAAAAGGCAGGGAGAAGGAGGGAGGGATGGTTGAAGACAATTACAAAAACAACTCAGATGGAACATTATGGTGAGTACATAACTATCTGAAGTTGTCTTCATTTGCTGTTCAACCTGTGGGACAGAGTCCCCAGCTACCACAAAAGACCCTGGAAGGTCCTCATGGAAGGATATTCTGACAGCATGGTGGAGCCAAAGGACGCCCTGCCTCTGGACAGGAGATCCAACTTATAGTAGGAAATAAATGTGTGCGAAGACACTCAAGTAGCCATAAAACAAATGCCATCCAAGGAAACCCTAGACCAAAAGGCCGCTGAAGCAGCCATAGACCTAGTAGAATGCACCTTAATTTGACCTGGTGGAGATGAACATTTGGCTGTATATGCCCAAACTATGCACTGAGAGATCCAACAAGCAATAGTCACCTTTGACACTGGTTTCCCTAAGAAAGGCTTAGAAAAAGGAAACAAAAAGTTAGTCTGACTTGCGGAAGGACTTTGTTCTAGGCAAATAAAAGCGCAACTGCCTATGAATGTCAAGCAAGTGTAATTTATACTCTCCCTAATTCTGGAAGTTGAGGAAGAAAACAGGGAGATTGATAACCAGATTAAGTTTAGATTCTGAAGCCAGATTCCAAAGCCACTTTTGGGAGAAAGGAAGGGTTCGTGCACAAGAACACCATATAAGGAGGCTTCACAGATCAGGCCTGATTTTCAGACTCTCTTGCCTGAGGTAACAGCAACCAGAAAGAAACCAAGGCGTGAAAAACTAGAGTAAGATCCCAAGGTGGAGTAGGGTCATTGATTGGGGGCAGAAGTAAAAAGGTACCTTTCAAAAAGGATTTACAAAGCTTGGAAGAAGCTACGGGAGCCAAATTGTTTCCTATATGAAAACTAGAGACCGATGCCAGATGAACCTTAACTGTAAAAAAGCTAGCATCCTGATGAAAAATATCTGCCAAAAACTCCAGGACAGCGGGAAATGGAGTAGTGAAAGGATCCAAATCATGCTAAGACACCCATATCGAAAAACATTTCCACTTACTGGAGTAAACTTTCCTAGTGGACAATTTGTGACTCGCAACCAAAATCTCCTTAACTGGAGAAGACAGCCCGGGAGTCCTAGGTATCACTGGAACTGGAGCAGCCAAAAGTACAGTTGTGTACACTTGCCATAAATGTACATGTTCGAGTGTATTCACTGTTGCAGTCATCACATTTGGGTTATCTGTCTGCAGTAGCCCTCAGTCAGCCTGATTATCAAAGTCTTGTGTCCTGCGTCGCTTGCTGTCTCATCTTCAATGACGTCAGGTAGTCAGGGGTATAAAGCATGTAGCCGATGTCATTACATCAGTTTTTCTTGCCCCAGATGTCAGGTGCCCCCCTAATGGAAAGCAATTAAATATATATATTATACACACACACAAGGTTATACCTCCAACAAAAAAGCAAATACACCAAAAAAGCTTTTAAGCATAGTAAAAGAGAGTAGAGATATAGCCAAAAGAAGTCAGGGGGCTGGAGGAAGGGTAACCAGGACTGCAACAGTGAATACACTCGAACATCTACATTTATGGCAAGCGTACACAACTGTACTATGTTCTTCGTGTTTCACTGTTACAGTCATCACATTTGGGTAGATTCCCAAAGCTAAGGATGGGAGGAGGACTTTAAATAGAATTAGGACCAGCTATAAGGCCCTGCAAGACTGCAGTGTCAAAGCCAGCTCTGTGGGATAGGTTTTCCATGGTGCTTATAGCAGAAATGAATGCAATGGATTATCCACTTAGAAATGGTCTGCTTTGAAATAGCCTTCCCTTCTGCCCCTGCAGCAAATGCCACAAGCAGTTGTTCAGACTTCCTTTGAGGTTTAGCGCTGTCCAAGTAAAATCTAAGTTGTCTGTGCACATCTAAGGAGTGCAGTATCTGTTCCCCTTTGTTCTGTGGATTAGAAAAGAAGGCTGGCAAATTAATGGTTTGATTAAGAGCCACACTGTTTACCACCTTGGGCATGAAAGAGGGATTGGTCCTGAGGGACACCCTGTCCGCATGAAAGACTATGAAAGGCTCCACTGCCATAAGGGCCTGTAATTCAGATACTCGTCTTGCTGAAGTGATTGCTAAAAGGAAAGCTGTTTTCCAAGAAAGGCATTTTAACTCTGCACTTGCAGCTGCCTCAAAAGGAGGAAGAGTGATCCTTTCCAATACAAAGTTAAGGTCCCAGGCTGGAGCTGGGGCTCTCCTGGGTGGTCTTAAGTTTTTTGCCCCTCTGAGGAACTGCTTGAGCAGTGGGTGAGAAAAGAGGGGCGGTTCTGTGTTGTAATGAGCTGAAATGGCTAAGGCATGAATTTTGATGGAGGAAAAGGAAAAGCCCTTGTGAAGCATCTCAGTTAAGTATCGAAGAATCTGAGATAAACTGGGCGCTGCTGTGGCCATCCCTTGAGTTTGGTTCCAGGCACAGAATCTTTTCCATTTTCAAGTACTAGGCTTCCTTGCCTCCAAAATGACATCCAACACTTGTTTACTGAGGGATGGTAATGGAGAGATTAGGTGATTAGCAAGGCTGCCAGGTTCAGGGTTTTAAGCTGGGGGTGCAGAATCTGGCTCTTCTGCTGTGACAGCAGGGTAGAGGTCTGAGGCAGGTGACATGGGGCAAGCAGTGACACACTGCGCAAGAGGGGGTACCAGAGTTGGCATGACCAGTCTTGTGCAATCAGTATCATCCTTGGTTTGTCCTGTTTGATCTTTAGTAGTACCTAGGAGAGGAGAAGCAGAGGAGGAAAGGCATAAACTGATAGATTTTTCCAGCTGAAGGACAGAGCATCCACTTTCCAAGCTTGTTTGTGGGGAGTCCTTGTGCAGAATTTGTCCAATTGGTAGTTCTAGGGGGAGGCAAACCGGTCTACATCTGGGGTCCCCCATTTGTTTATCAACATGTTAAGAGTCTTTGGTTCCACTTTCCACTCGTGTGGGTCCATAAGATTTCTGCTTAGTTCCTCTGCCAGTGTATTTAGTTTTCCTGGCAGGAATTCAGCCTGTAGATGCACTTGGTAGCTCAAGGCTGTGTTCTACAGAGCCATGGCTAGTCTGCAGAAGGGGGGGGGGGTAAGAATGGGTACTCCCCTGCTTGTTTATGTACCACATAACATTGGTGTTGTCCGTCTTTACCATTAATTGTCCTGGAAGAATGTGGTCCTTGAAGGCTGTCAGAGCATTCTGTACAGCTAACATTACTTTTTGATTGATATGCAGGTGCATTTGACTTGGGTTCCATTTGCCCTAAATGCACTTCCCTGCTAGCTGAGCCCCCCCCCCCCCATGCATAGTCTGATGCTTCTGTTGTTGGGGTTACGGCAGCAGGGGGTAGAGTAAATGGTAGTCCCCTGTTTTAGTGGCAGGCCTCTGCCCACCAAAGGAATTCTAACCATAGGCAAGGTATGATAGGAATCATTGCTTCTAGATCCTGAGAATGTTGATACCATTGTAGTTTCCTCATATGCAATCTTGCATATGGAATTAGTAGGATGCAGGAGGCCATGAACCCCAAGGCTTGCAGTATTTGCCTTGCAGATAGCAGGGTTTTTGTGGCCACTAGTTTGAAGTAAGTTGTCAAATGAATTTGTTTCGCTGGCGTGAGGTAAGCCATCTGGGAAGTTGTGTTCAAGCTTGCTCCCAGGAATGTAAATTATTGACAGGGTACCAGATGTGATTTCTTTTCGTTTATGGTGTACCCCAAACAAGTTAGCAGCTTTTGTACAAATGCCAGATGATTCAAAAGTATGTCCTGGCTTTCTGCCTGAATTAGACAATCGTCCAGATATGGGTATATTTGAATATTTCTTTGCCTGCAGCACTTTGTGAATACCCTGGGTGTAGTAGATAAGCCAAAGGGCATGCAGAGAACTGACAGTGCATGTAGCCTGCTTTGAAGCATATGTATCTTCTGCAAGATTCCCTGATTGGGATGTGCAGGTAGGGTTCTTTTAAATCCAGTGTTGCCAACCAAACATCTTTGCCTAGCATAGGAAGCAACTGGTGAAGAGTTAGCATGTTGAATTTTGGAATCACTAAAAAGGTGTTCAAGCTAGAAAGGTCCAGGATAAGATGCCATGAGTTGTCTTTTCTGGGTACCAGGAAAAAGCCTCGAGTAAAAACCTTGTCCCTGTTCCTCTTCTGGTACAGTCTGAATAGCCTTTATGCTTAAGAGAGAGAGTACTTGCGTTTGAGCCTCTGTCCACTGATTTGGGGGTAGATCTGGCCAACCATTTGGGGTTGGTAACACGTGGAAGTGAAATCTGTATCCTTGGGAAACTATATTTAAAACCCATTTGTCCTGGGTAATGAGTTCCCAGTTTTTTGCCTGCAGAGCAATCTTTCCCCCTAAAGGAGCAGTCAGTTGAGAAATGCTTGGAAGTTTTGAAGTTAAGTCATTGAGACAGTTTACCATAGGGGGGAGTCTTACTACTCCCTGATTCGGAAGTGGGAGCCCCCCACTACTTAGTCCTGTGCGTAACCTGGGACTGAAGCCTGAGTGTTCTGCTGGTTCTGGGTTTGGACTGAAAAGGCCTGGAAGAGGCAGGAAAGGACCAATTCTTAGAGGGCCAATGCCTACTAAATCTTGAAGGCTGTACTTGTGGGAAATCTTTAACAGTTTGCATAGATTTAGCTTTTTCCTCCATCTTTTTAAGAACAACTTCTGCTTTGTTGCCAAACAGGCGGTCCTGATTTAAGGGAGCATCCAGCAATTTAGCTTTAACAGGATCTGGCAAGGATTGCTCCTTAAGCCAAGCATGCCTTTTAAGTACAGACCCAGTGACAGCAGCCCTGGCAAGATGCCTCTAGTGAGTCAAAACCACATTGCAAAGTATGTTTTCCAACTTGTTCAGCAGAATGCATTAAATCCTGTAAATCCTTATTTTCAGCACAGTCAGGAATCAATCATTTTCTCTTTAAGCAATCCAATAATTTGCTGTTGATACTTTAACATATGAAACTGGCAATTTAAGGCCCTAATGGCCAAGGCTGCAGAAGTGTATACCTTCTTACCCCATCTATCCAGCCCCTGGAGTCTCTATCAGAGGGGGTAGGATTTTTGGCAGTAGTAGCCTTAATGCCCTTGGGTCCCTGTGAAATGGTCTCAGGATCCGCAGTAGGATTTTTAAAAAGGAACTTGTGAGGGTCAGGAACCCTGTAATATATATCAGGTTTTCTAGGAGCAGGAGGTAGAGAGTCAGGGACCAAACTAGATTTCGAAAAGGCATCATCAACAATGTCTAGTACAGGAGGGATAGCTAAAGTCCTGTGCTGGGGCAGGAGTAAAAAATCCCTAAGCCTCTTTTTAGAATCAGAGTAATCCTGTCTTTCCCAACGAAAATGCTCCCTAAGAGTATGCATGGTTTCACCAAAAGAGAAACCCTCTGCGGGGAATCAGAAGGAATAGAGTACTCTGCATCAGAATCCTTCATAGATAGATAAGGAATAATCCTGGTCATCAGAGGAAACAGAAATTTCAGAATCCTGGTCAGAAGTATCATAAGCAAATTCAGTGCTAGGTCTCTTAGAGGGGGGAGGTTGGCTTCCCCTGATTAAAGTAATATGGTCTTCAGTCATTCTTATTTGTTTTTTTAGGCATAGAGGTCTGACCATGTGGTCTGGGCATCAGTTTTCTAGGCATGGTTCGAGATTTAGGCCTTGAAGAAGAAAATGGTGTCGGTTTAATATGCAAGTCAATAGGCCTGAATACACCCTCAGAAGCCGGTGCCTGCACAGCAGCTCTGGACCCATCCAAGGTAGAGACATCTGCAGGTTCCACAGTTGAAGCATCTCGTGGCATACCAGACTCTGAATGGGTCTCAGTAGAAGCCTGCGAATCTGAACTAGCGTGTATCAGGGGCTGGGAAAGCGCCTCACTGAGTACTGGCGAACTGGCTTGGGAGAAGCATCGTCGGCAGCTTTGGACCTAGGTGGCCTGTCTCTGTCTTTATTCTTTGCGTTTTTTTGGAATGCCGGTAGTCGGATGGCTAACCGAAGACATATCTGGATAATTGAATTTGAGTACCAAAATATTTAGAAGCGTAAATATACAGACGACGAATAGTTCGTTGCTTAAATAAGGCACAAAACCAACAGCGAGGTACGTCGTGGTCAGGGCCTAGGCAAGGAATACAGTACGAATTAAAATCTTTATGAGGTATTTGCTTTCCACAAGAAATACAATTACTGACTTTTACTGACATCGGTTTACAGCAAGAAAAAGTTTCCCCAACTGGGTACTTGGCTTTAGCTGAAGACTTCGGTTCTGAAACTCGAAAATGAAAATTTCAGGAGTCGGCTGACTGGCACTTGCGAACTGCTTCTGCTTTGGGTACCACACGGCAAGAAAGACTGATATAATGGCATCGGCTGCATGCTTTACACCCTTCACTACCTGACATCACAGAAGATGAGACAGCAACCGATGCAGGACCCAAGACTTTGATAATCAGGCCGACTGAGGGCTACTGCAAGCAGATAACCTAAATGTGATGACTGCAACAATGAAACACGAAAAACATCTGTAAGCTTCAGACTGACTAGATCTGGGTGTGGGATCCCTGAGGGATGCGAGATCAGATCCGGAACCGGATCTAATGTCCAAGGAGGACAAACTACATGAGACCACAGAGAGGGGGAACCATACTTGGTGAGGCCAAAAGGACCAGTGGAAGTGGAGGATAGGCATACAGAAGACCGGAGGGCCAAGCATGAACCAGAGCATCTCTGGGGGTCTCTTCTGGAGGGGGTTCAGAGCGAAATACTCATTGCACTTTGCGTTGGAAAGGTTCAGAGCGAAATACTCATTGCACTTTGCGTTGGAAAGAGAGATGAAGAGATCGCAGCAAGGCCAACCCCACTTTTGGAAGGTCTATTCCGCTACTGAAGGATTCAGAGACCACTCGTAAGGCATCAGAATAGATCTGCTGAGCCTGTGTACCAAAATGGTGCACCTCCCCGGGATGTGCATTCCCCGTAGATAACAGCCAGTGGAGATCTCCCACTCACACAATCTCATGGCTTCGCGACGAATGGGATAAGACCTGGTTCCCCCGTTTGTTGAAGTACCAGACTACAGATATGTCTGTCTGCATGGCAATCGTCCCTAGGGGAAGATGGGCACAAAGATCTTGCAATGCCAGTAGCACTGCCTTCATCTCCAGAACAGTGACATGCAGTTTGGTCTCCAGGGAAGACACAAGCCTTGGACTGTCCTTCCCATGCAATGCCCCCCCCCCCCCCCCCCAAGTAGGAAGGTGTCCATGGTCACAGTTGCCGGGAGGATAAAAGTACGTCCCCAGAAGATGATCTGGGGATTGAAGCCACAACAGAAGTGAATCCTGTAGGCTCAGGACACAAACTGGATGGGATAATGGTAGATCTAGTAAGGACCACTGGATTGCTAGGGTCCACTGAAGAACCTTCATATTTAGATGAGCCGTGGGGATGAGGGTGATCGTGGTCGCCATGGACCCGAATGCTCAAAGAACTGATTCTGCAGGGGGATATTGGGTCTGAACAATGTACAACACAATGTCTGAGGGACTGAAGTCTGTCTGGGGTCAGAAAAACCTTGCTCTGAATGGTGTTTAACCAAGCTCCAATAAAGTCTAGAGTTTGAACGGGATCCAATAGGGGCTTGTTGAGATTTATGGTTATGCCCAACTGATGGGCGGTTTAAAGGAGGAGATCCTTACCTTGATACAGGCGATGTCTGATGTGGGCAGAGAGGAGCCAATTGTCCAGGTAGGGGAAGACCTGGAACCCCTGCAGCCACAGGTGAGCCACCACCACCACCACCACTGCCATCACCTTGGTAAACACCCCAGAGGCGGTGGTGAGAACAAAGGGTAGCACACTCTGAATTTGTAATGACTGACCCCTAGTCGAGAGCGCCTGTCCATTTTGATGCAAATACGCATCCTGGAAGTCCACTGAGCACATCCAGTTGTTTTTCTGAAGAAAGGGCACAAGAGATTGGAGAGTGACCATACGGAATTTTGTCTTAGCTACAGACAGGTTTAAGGTTGAAAGATCTAGAATGGGTCTCAAATCCCCTTTCTTCTTTGGCACTAAAAAGAACCTGCAATAGATGCCTAAACTGACTGGTCTGGGGGGACGGGCTGGATGACTTATTTTATGAGAAGCTTGAAAATTTCCAGTGCTGCTTCCTCTCTTTGCACGGGTAGAACAACCAGGAGGTGTTTGGGTGGGACTGGCATTTGAATGAAGGGGATTGAGTATCTTCTGGATATGATTTACAACACCCAATGATAGTCTGTAACTGACTCCCTGGATGTTAGGTGTAGCGAGAGACGTCCCCCGACTGCCTCCAGTGGTGAGCAGTCAGCAACCCTTCATTGCTGCTGCAAGCAGGTATGAGCGGGAATTAATCCTGAGACCTTTGATTCCTCGGACCCCCTCTGCCACAAAAATGGTCATATTCCCCCTCTGCCTCTGGGGGAAGGAGAATCCTGAGCATCACGGGAATAGCCCTGAGACTTCCAGAACCACATACTTTCACCCCTTGCTGATTCCGGGAAAAGGACCGTTGAGGGGTTGAGAAGCAGATCCAGATGGCAGACAAGGGTCTTTGTCTTTCTCTCTCTGGACCAACGCGTCTCAAACGGTCTTTTCGAAAACAGTGGAACCCATCATACGGGGCATTAGTGAAAGATGCCTTGAAGGCTTCTGAGAATGCACAAAGCCGGAGCCAAGCATGATGCCTGATGGCAACACCTGTACCGGCCACTCTAGTGGCACCTTTGGTACCGTGGGAAAGAAGCTGCATAGAGGTGTTGGAAACAGAAGTGAGGGTAGCCTTATGGGAGAACACCACCTTCTGCTTCACTGCCGACATGGACCCTAGGGCAGACTCAGCGACCTCCTTGACCAGGTCTTGCTGAAGTCTGATCACATATGCCATAAAGTTCAGCTCACATACCACGAAAATGGCTGAAGCGTAGAACTGCTTTCCAAAACGGTCCATTGCCCAGGACACTCAGTCTGGTGGTTGGACCGCAGAGCTCTCCTGAGTGAGCTCTTTCTTGGTGGCTGCCACCACCATGGCATCAACCAGGGACCCCTTAGACCAGTGTTACTTGTCTGACGGCACACTTAAAATCCTATCACGGCGCTTAGGAATAGGCTCCACTGTATTGGGCTCCTTCTACTTGCGGATTTAGTTGCATATCGGGCATGGGTCCACAAGGAGGGGACACCCAGGAGGTAGAGGGTCCTGTGTCAAATGCCTCCAGAAACACCAACTCATCTGGGTTTGGTTTTTGGACAAACCACCCCCATGCTGGTGAAGGATTTCCATGATGTCGCCAAAGGAGACATCTTCCAGGGGTGACAGAGGGGAACACTCCCCTTCCTCTAAATAGGTGTCTTCTGTGAGGGGCTCCGGCAGGGAAGTCCAAGTGCCTCCTTTAACACGTTTCCGAGGAAGCTCCTCATGGGGTGTCTCTGGGGAGGACTCAGAAACTTCTGGCTGTTCCCGTGGAGGAACTCTCTGGGGCAAACAGACAACAGGCTGTCCTTGAGGGGGGCAGGACGACAGAATCTGGACCAGAAACAGGAGGAGCCAGGACCAACTCAGATACCATCAAGGGTCTCGACAGAACCACCACGTCGAAAGCAGAAGAACGAATTCTGGAAGCTAGGGCTGAGATCAGGTCCGTAACTCTCTGTGTCAACGGGGTAGCTGGACCTGAGCCTCCAGGTGCCGATACACCAAGTGGAAGGGCCAACTCTGAAAGCCCTGGAGCAGACACCACCCCTTGGATCCGGGTCTGAGGCTACAGCTCCGAGCTAGTCAGAGCCGAACAGCTCAGTGCAATGGTCAGTGGTGAGGTACCAGGTACCATCGGCGCCAACCCCTCAACGCCGAGGGGCCTCAGACCCAAGAACGCTAAAACTAGGGGATGGACTGGAGAAGGAGTAATGGGTATAAAGGTGGACTGCTTGCTCCCAGCTCTGAAGGGGGAGGGGGCAGGCAAGATTCCCATCTGGATCTGGGTGCAGATTAATTTTTGCATCTTATCCACCTCGGCTTTGGAGAGGCTGCAGGTGAACTGGGGAGGAGAAAGCCATGGAAACTGGCCAGGAGTGGTGCCAAGGAGAGGCCGATAAACAGGATCAGTCCAGAGAAACCTCCGGCTCCAGGGAAAAGCATGGCGAAAGGAGGGGAGGGGAGCCCAGGCTGGCAGCCGGGTGAGACTTAGCCAGAGGCTCGGCCGAGGAAGCATAGACAGGGGACCGCTTCCTGGGCCTATCCCAGTATTTGTGCTTGTGCTTCTCCCCATCCCTGGGCCTCAAAGTGGGAGGTTGAGTCACAGAGGCTGGGGCAGAAGAAGTGGAAGTTGAAGCAGGGGCCGCCGAGGAATTTAGAGGAACGAGGTCCTGAGGATCAACTTGCTCCTCCTGTCCATGAATGCATGTGGGTTGAATCCTGCGCAGATCAAACAGGAAGTGTCCAAGTAAGGAACCCCTAGGCAAACCATGCACAGAGTGTGGCCATCAGAAGGGGGAAGCTTCTGTCCACACCCTGTGCATTTCCGGAACCCTGGCTTAGGGGTCCCAGCCATGGTGACAACACACACACTACCAAGTTAGAAAGGAAAGGAAAGAAAGGGACTAGGGGATAAACTAGAGGAACAGAAACTAAAAGAAGACATAGAAAAAGAGTAGAGAGAGACAAAAAATGTTGATAAATTATTTACCAGGAACCTGGAGCAATAGCCCACGATGCCAGCTAGACACACGGCAAACAAGATTTGAGGGGAGGAGGGAGACGGGGGCATTGTGGGCAGGGGAGGAGCTTGGAGTTGATGATAGAAAATGCGGCCAAGTCGGATCAGAGTCCCACGGGTTGAAGAGCAAATGAAAACAACTTCAGATCTAAAGACTAACTGGTGCATTTAAAAAGTAAGCTTTAATGTCCTCAGGACAGCTTTCTTTTCTGTGCTAGGCAAAGACTGTGGAAATATATCCTCAAGATGAAATCTGGAAAAGTACAGCATATGTTCAAAAAGTTCACTTCACAGGTTAAAGAGCAGGGACTCATTTCTATCTTTCCTTCTAAGACCATCTTCCAGAAAATAGGTAAAATGCTGATTGGTGGGCAAATTTAAATTTAACCATTCAAAGTATCAAGGAGGGTCTTTGATGTTACGCTTTTCTAACTTATAAAATAGCTTTCAACTACTGAAGTAATAGTTTATTGCAGAACTACAATACTGCAATGGTAAAGGATCACTGCTATAGTGCCAAGTGTTAATCTGGACTGGGGGTCCTGAAGAAAACTGTCCTCGTCCATGAATACAATGAAAAAAATATATAGTACAAGGCCATATTGCTGAAGATATTTAAAGAAAAGCAACAAAATTAATGTTAATATAATTGACTTGGTAGTATTTGCTTAACATATTTATTTGTACTCAGTGTTTTAGCAATTCTTTGACACAGTAACATCTATATTAATTCTGAAAAGATTTACCTGGCTGCTTCCTTGATAGTGAACTCAATAAAGTTTCTCTGAACTACTGGTGGTCCTTGTACCTCTTCAAGTAAATGAAATATTCTTTCATAATCTTTGGAGTGAAACAAACAAAGATTATTAAAGTAGAATTTGTTTTTTAAATCAGCTCTACAAAAGCAATTGTCCATGCTTTCTGAATACTGTTAAGATCACCTCTTGTACCATAAACATTAAGACTTCACTATCAAAAGACATACTGCAGGTTAGACAACCAAAAGACATACAAAATGATGTTTTAAACATCAAGGCCTTTTACCGTTTACAGCAGTTTGACATACAGTTGCTCAAACTGTCATCACAGCCTGTCATGCCTTGTAGGACACACACTTCATCTTTACCTCAGATGTTATCTACTACAAGCACCATCTGTGTACGTGTCATTATTCCCTGACCAGGTAAAAAGACTTATCTATAGAGGGCCACTTTCAGTCACAACATGGGAGTGTGAAGTACAAGAACAAAATAAAAAATTAGAATAACAAGTCAACTGAGTGACATGAAAAGGGTTGTCATTAAATCCTGCCATGCATAAATTATCAGCAATCGCATTCTTAACAGTTTCATAAAGCCCCAGAGAAAGTACAGTTGTGTACATTTACCATAAATGCAGATGTTCGAGTGTATTCACTGTTGCATTTGGGTTATCCCTTCCAGGGTAGCCCTCGGCTGGCCCGAATACCAAAGGCTTAGTATTTCTGCATCGGTTGCTGTCGCTTCAGGACTGACGTTGGGTCGTCAGTAGTATAAAGTAAGGCAGCAGACACCATTACAACAGTTTTTCTTGCCCTGTCAGGAGCCCCCAAGTGGGAGCCAGGTTATGGTGGAAGAACCCCACTAGTAGAAAGTAAATATCAAAATGTTCCTTATAAGGAGAGAGAGAGAAAGAAGACGGGGATGGAGGTAGGGATACCAGGACTGCAACAGTGAATACACTCGAACATCTACATTCATGTAAAGTGTACACAACTGTACTAGGTTCTTTGTGTTTCACTGTTGCAGTCATCACATTTGGGTCGATTCCCAAAACTGAAGAAATGGGTAGAGGCAGTCAAGGAAACCAGGGGCTGGCTAATATGCCCTTCAAGACTGCAGAGGGAAACCCTGCCCTGGATTTGGAGAAGAGAGGCAGGTAGTAATGTCTGGTAAAAGTGTGAACAGATGTCCAGGTGGCAGCCTCCATGATGTCCCTGATGGGGACTCCTCTAAGGAAAGCTGCAGAGGTAGAGGCTGCTCTGCCGGAGTGAGTCCTGACCCCCATAAGGGGAGGTTTTCCATGTTGCTTGCAACAGAAATGGATGCAATGTGCTATCCATTTGAAAATTGTTTGTTTGGAGATGATTTTGCCCTCTGCCCCTGCAGCAAAGCTAACCAGTAATTGCTCAGACTTTCTGAATGATTTAGTCCTGTCTAGATAGAATCTGAGCTGTCTGTGCACATCTAGAGAGTGCAGGATCCTTTCCCACTAGCTTTGTGGGTTAGGGAAAAAGGTGGGCAAATGAATGGATTAGTTAAGAGCCACACTGGACATCGCGTTGGGCATGAAGGATGGGTTAGTCCTGAGGGAAACCATGTCAGCATGGAAGATGATGAAGGGCTCCCAAGCCATGATTGCTTGTAGCTCAGAGACTCTTCTGGCTGAAGTGATGGCCGGAAGAAAAGCAGTCTTCCAGGAGAGAAATTTTAACTCTGCTGAAGATGCTGGTTCAAAGGGGGGCAGGGTGAGCTTTTCCAAAACGAAGTTAAGGTCAAAAGTTGGGGTAGGTGCTCATCTGGATGGCCTCAAGTTGCTAGCTCCTCTTAGGAATTGTTTGATCAGAAGGTGAGAGAAAAGGGGCTGCTCAGTATGGAAATGAGCAGAAAGAGCAGAGGCATAATTTTAATAGAGGAAAAAGAGAGACCACTGTGAAGCAGGTCAGCTAGGTAATCCAGGATGAGAGGTAGGGAGGGATGTGCCCCATTGGTTCCCTTAGCCTGAATCCAGTTGCAGAACCTTTCCATTTGTCAACATTAAGTCTTTCTAGTGCTAGGGCGTCTGGCCTCACGTATGACATCTAGAACCTGTTTACTGAGGTTGGCAGACTGATCAGTGGTCAAGGAGTAAGCCAGGCTGCCACGTTGAGGGTCTGCAATTGAGGATGCATGAATTCTCCTTCCCTGTGGGTCAGGAGGGTTGGGGTCTGAGTGAGATGCCATGGTGGCATTGGGGACAGGCTGCGCAGCAGTGGGTACCAGTGCAGGCGAGGCCAGTCTAGAGCAATAAGAATTGTCCTTGGTTTTTCCTCCCTTATTTTGAGCAGTACCCTGGTGAGGAGAGGTAGTGGAGGGAATGCATAGACCAATATACTGACCCAGGGAAAGGATAGGGCATCTTCTTTCCAAGACATGCAGTGATGCTCCCTGGTGCAGAATTTGCTGAGCTGATGGTTGATGTGGGAGGCAGAGAGGTCGATCTTCGGGGTGCCCCATTTCTGAGTTATTAGGGTGAAGGTTCTTTTGTTTAGTTGCCACGTGTGGGTCCAGAAGATTTCTGCTTAAGTTGTCTGCCAGAGAGTTTAGAGAGCCTGGCAGGAATAGTCTTCGGTGGAGTTGCATGGCAGAGGCTGTGGGCCAAAGGGTCATAGCCAGCATGCATACAGGGTAGGAGTGAGTCCCTCTCTGCTTGTTAATATACCACATCACAGTGGGGTTGTCTGTTTTGATCAGGAGAGCCCCTGGGGAAAGAAAGGGCCTGAAAGCGGTCAATGCGTGCTGAAGAGCTAACATCTCTTTTTGGTTGATGTGCAGATGGATTTGCTGTGGGCTCCATTGGCCCTGTATGCACCTGCAGTCGAGTCTGATGCACCTCTGGAGAGGGTCTGGGCAGTGAGGGGTGGTGAGAAAGGTAGTCCCTTGTTGTGGGAGCATGCTGCTGCCCACCAAAGAAAATCTTTCCTTAGGCAAGGAATCACTGGTATAAGAGTTTCCAGGTCTTGAGAGTGTTGTCACCAAAGGCTTTTTAGGTACCACTGAAGATTCCTGATATGCAGTCTGGCATATGGAATGAGCAGAATGCAAGATGTCATGAACCCCAGAACTTGCAGGATTTTCCTTGCAGTAAGCTGGGGTCTGGTGGCTACTTGAGAAAAGTAGGCTGTCGGGTATGTTTGCTTTTCTGGTGTAAGGAATTCCATCTGGGATGCTGTGTCCAGGCTTGCTCCCAGGAATATAATCCTTTGGGTGGGTACTAGTTTGGATTTTTCATTGATAGTATACCCTAGGGAGGTCAGTAGGGACTTTACAAAGGCCAGATGCTTGAACAGCTTTTCCTGACTGTCTGCCTGAATTAGGCAGTTGTCTAAGTATGGGTAAATTTGGATATTCTTTTGTCTGCAGAAGGCAATGGCAGGAGCCAGATATTTTGTGAAAACTCTAGGAGCAGTAGATAAGCCAAAGGGAAATGCAGAGAACTGAAAGTGCAGGGATCCTGCCCTAAAACATAGATATTTCCTGCATGATTTCCTGATAGGAATGTGGAGGTAGGCCTCTTAGGTCTAGGATGGCTAGCCAATTATCCTTGGAGAGTATGGGTAGTAGTTGCTGGAGGGTGAGCATTTTGAATTTTGGTATCACCAGGAAGGTGTTTAAAATGGATAGATCAAGGATGGTGCACCAGGTGCCCTCTTTTCTGGGTACCAGAAATAGTCTGGAGTAAAAACCTTGGCCCATCTGTTCTGCAGGAACGTGCTCTGTTGCCCTCATAGAGAGCAGGAAAAGGACTTGCTTTTTTGCCTCTGCCCACTGGTTTGGAGGTAGATCTGGGAACCCTTTTGGGGTTGGAAAGAAAATTTTTATCCCTAAGACACTATGTTGAGGACCCACCGGTCGTTAGTAATGGTGGCCCAGGTGCTTGCATGAAAGGAGAGTTTTCCTCCTAGGAGCAAGTGTAGGTGGGCAGAGGGAGGGGGTGGGGGAGGAGAGTCATTGTGAGTTCTTACCATGATGGGGTAGCTTAGAACCCCCTAGGTTTGAAGCGGAGGAATTCCACTGTTTTGATCCCTGCATTCCCTGTGGCTGCTGTCTGGGGGGGGGGTCTGCTTCCCCAGGGTCTGGGCTGAACTGACCTGGAAGGAGCAGGAAAGGATTAGTGCTTGGAGGGGCAATGCCTGCTGGACCTGTTGGAAATCCGTAACTGTCTGCATAGATTTAGCTATTTCTTCCATCTTTTTAAGGCCTCCTCTGCCTTAGTGCCAAATAAGTTATCCTTGTGCAAGGGTCCATCCAATAATTTAGATTTAACATGGTCTGGCAAGGGCTGCTCCTTAAGCCATGAATGCCTTCTAAGGACAGAACCAGTGACTGCTGCCCTGCATGAAGCTTCTGGGGCATCAAAAAGTACAGTTTTGTACCTACCATAAATGTAGATGTCCGATAGGTATGCATCTGCAGTCATCACATATGGGTTTGTCCTGCCTCAGGCAGCCCTTCGGTTGGCCGGATTCCAAAGTCTGGGTCCGGCGTCAGCTGATGTCGCCCCTTCCCCGACGTCAGAGCGCCTGGGGTATAAAAGCGTCAGCCGACGCCATCTTCCTCAGTGTTCCTTGCCCCAGATGCCAGGTGCCCTCCAAGGAAGGCTAAATTTGGAGAAATGCAATAAATTCCAAACATGCACAGAAATATATATATATATATATATATATATATATATATACACACATATATATATATATATATATATATATATATATATATCTATATAAAACAAATACACCATAATAGATAAAGTACAGTTTTGTACCTACCATAAATGTAGATGTCCGAGAGGTATGCATCTGCAGTCCTAACAAATGGGTTGTCCTGGCCTCAGGCAGCCCTTCGATCGGCCGGATTCCAAAGTCTGGGTCTGGCCTCGGCTGATGTCACACTTCACCCGACGTCATAGCTGCAGTTCAGCGGGTATAAAGGCATCAGCCGACGCCATTTTCCTCAGTGTTTCTTGCCCCAGATGCCAGGTGCCCTCTAGGAAGGCTAAATTTGGATAAATGCAAATGTTTCCAAACAATAGAGAGCAAATAGAAATAAACATGTATATACATATATACAAACAAATACACCATAATAGATTCCCCCAGCTAGCTACAAGATGGGCAAATACCCTAGGAGTACCACAGAGGGGAAGGAGGGTGGGTAATCCTGACTGCAGATGCATACCTCTCGGACATCTACATTTATGGTAGGTACAAAACTGTACTATGTCCTTCAAGGATGCATCTGCAGTCCTAACAAATGGGTAGAATACCATAGCCAAACTGGGGGGGGGGAGGCACTAAGGAGGCACTAAGAGTTTATGGTGTAGTTAAGATCCCTTGCAAAACAGCAGTGGCAAAACCTGCTCGGGATCTGGAGTATAAAGGTAGATTACAATGCTTGGCAAATGTATGCACGGAGCTCCAAGTAGCAGCTTCTAAAATGTCTTTGGTAGCCACTCCTCGTAAGAAAGCTGTAGTAGTGGCTGTAGCCCTTGTGGAGTGAGGTCTGATGTTTTCTGGAGTTGCCTTTCCATGAAGAGAGTAACAAAATCTAATGCAATTTCCTATCCATTTTGAGATTGTTTGTTTTGAAATTGCTTTTCCTTCCATTCTTGTTGCATATGCTACCAGAAGTTGGTCAGTTTTTCTATTGTTCTTGGTTCTGTCCAGGTAGTAGCGCAATTGTCTGTGTACATCCAAGGTATGCAGCAATCTTTCCCCCCTGTTCTGTGGGTTGGGGAAGAAAGTTGGTAGGTGTATTGCTTGATTTAATGATACCCTGGAGACCACCTTTGGCATAAAGGTAGGATTAGTTCTCATGGACACGCTATCCTGATGGAAGATAAGGAAGGGCTGTACTGCCATTAATGCCTGTAATTCAGAAACCCTTCTAGCTGAAGTGATTGCCAGCAGGAATGCAGTCTTCCAAGATAAGTACTGTAATTCTGCTGTTGCTGCTGGTTCAAAAGGGGGAAGTGTCAACTTTTCCAACACAAAGTTCAAGTCCCATGCAGGCAATGGAGGTTTCCTTGGTGGCTTTACATTTTTAATTCCTCTGAGAAACTGTCTGAGTAGAGGTTGAGAAAAGACTGGAGGATCCATGTTGTATTCTGCTGAAATTGCTGATGCATGAATCTTAATGGAGGAGTAGGAGAGACCATTGTGGAAAAGCTCTGCTAAGTATTCCAGGATGTTAGCTATGTTTGCCAATGATACATCCATTCCTTTTGTTGCACTCCAAATGAGATATCTTTTCCATTTTGCTGTATAAGTTTTCCTTGTTGAGGGTCTGCGAGCCTCCAAGATAATGTCTTTAACCCTTTGAGATAAATCTGGGTTATTTTTCCTTATGTAATGTTCCAAGCAGCTAGCTGCAGTGTTTTCAAGTTTGGATGCAGGATTTTGAAGTTGTTCTGTGTTAGCAGTAAAGGTAGTAAGGGTAGAGGCCATGCGTGTTCCCGGGACATACTCCTCAGTAGCGGGTACCAATGTTGCCTTGGCCAATCTGGAGCTATCAAGATGATCCTCGGGTGATCTTCCTTGATCTTCAGTAGCACTTTGTGCATCAAAGGAAGAGGTGGGAATGCATATGCTGTCAGGTTTTCCCAACTGAAGGATAGGGAGTCCACCTTCCAAGCAAGTGGGTGGTATGTCCTTGTGCAGAATTTTTTCAATTGGTGGTTGTGTGGGGATGCGAACAGGTCTATTTCTGGCAGTCCCCATTTCCTTGTGATGGTTTTGAAGATGTCTGGATGCAGCATCCATTCGTGGGCATCCGTGGTGGTTCTGCTTAAGATGTCTGCTAGTATATTTTCTTTTCCTGGCACAAATATGGCTTGGAGCTGAATGTTGAGGCTCAGGGCCACATTCCAGAGGTCCATTGCCATCCGGAATAGAGGATATGAATGTGTGCCTCCCTGTTTGTTGATATGCCACATGACTGTGGTGTTGTCCGTCCTTATCAGCAAATGACCCTGTTGAAGAAATGGTCTGAATGTCTGAATTGCCTGCTTTACTGCCAGCATCTCTTTTTGATTTATGTGTAGGTTCATCTGGTCTTGAGTCCATAAGCCTTGTATGCACTTGTCCACCATGTGTGCCCCCCAACCGAGGTCTGAGGCGTCCGTGGTGATAGTCTGGCTTGGGTGAGGCCTGTGGAAGGGCAGTCCTTTGTTCAATTGACAGGCCTGGGCCCACCACTGGAATTCTTGCTTCAGGCATGGAATTATTGGAATTTGGGTTTCTAGGCTGTGCTTGTGCTGAGACCATAAATTCCTCAGGTACCATTGCAACTTTCTCATATGTAGCCTGGCATGTGGGATTAATATTATGCAGGATGCCATGTAACCCAGGGCTTGCAGGATTTTCCTTGCTGTAAGCTGGTTCTGCGTTGTTAGTGCCATGAAATAGAGTGGTAGCTGCTTCTGTTTTTCTGCTGTGAGGAATGCCATCTGGTTTGATGTGTCCAGTTCTGCACCCAGGAAGGTTATCCTTTGGGATGGTATCAGCCTTGACTTTTTTGTGTTGACTGTGCATCCCAGGGCTTGCAGCAGGTGAATAACCTTTTTCAAATCTTTTGTTAATTTGTCTTTGCTGTCCGCTTGTAACAGGCAGTCGTCCAGGTATGGATAAATTTGAATTCCTGAAGCCTGCAATGAGCAATTACTGATGCCAGGCATTTCGTAAATACTCTGGGCGCAGTAGATAAGCCAAAAGGCAATGCTGAGAATTGATAATGCTCTGATCCTGCAATAAATCTGAGGTATCTTCTGCAATTTGGTCGTATGGGGACGTGCAGGTATGCCTCCTTGAGATCCAGAGTCACCAGCCAAGACTCCTTGCCCAGCATGGGAAAAAGTTGCTGTAGGGTCAGCATTTTGAATTTTGGAACAATGAGATAGGTGTTTAGAGCGGACAGGTCGAGGATAGGTCTCCATTGGTTTTCCTTTCTTGGTACTAGGAAAAGCCTTGAATAAAATCCTTGTCCTTGTTGCATAGCCGGTACCTTTTCTATAGCTCTCATCCTTAGTAAGTGGTCTATTTGCTGTAGAGCGTTTGTCCTTTGGTTTGGAGGTAGGTTTGGCATTCCTCTCTTCCTTGGAAGAGTATGGAAGTGAAACCTGTAGCCTTTGTCTATTGTCTGTAAAATCCATTTGTCTCCTGTAATGTAATGCCAATTTACTGAAAATAAGGCTAATTTTCCGCCTAAGGGTGCTGCCAGTTGTTCCCTGGTAGGCGGTTTTAGAGCCAAGTCACTGTGATTGTCCTGTAGAAGTGGTAGTGGCTGGATCTGTGGCAGTAGTTCTCTGGCTGTTAGGCTGCCACTGGCGCCCCTGTAGGCACCTCTGGATTGACCTCTGCCTCTAGGGCATCTATTTCTGCTTCTCTGTGCTCTGGTGGTGTCTGGAAAGGACCAATTCTTGGAAGGCCAGTTCCTACTAAACCTCGGAGGCTGGACCTGTAAGAAATCCTTGACTGTCTGGACAGATTTAGCTTTTTCTTCCACCTTCTTCAACACTTGCTGTGCAGGGGAACCAAACAAACTGTGCTTTTCCATGGGAGCATCTAGAAGCTTTGACTTTACGTGGTCTGGTAAGGATTGCTCTTTTAACCATGCATGCCTTCTGATCACTGTACCAGTCATGGCTGATCTAAAGGAAGCCTCCAGTGCATCATAGCCGCATTTTAAGGAATGATTACTGACCTGCTGAGTGTTATGCACCAAATCCTGAAGGGACTTACGGTCTAAAGGTTCAGGCGAGGACAGTTTTTTAGTGAGCTGATCTAACAGAAATTCCTGATACTGAATCATGTGGAATTGACAGTTTAAGGCCCTAGCCGAAAGAGTAGCAGAAGTATAAACTTTTTTACCCCATCTCTCCAATGTCCTAGATTCTCTTTCAGAGGGGAGGGGGTTTTTGGTAGAGGCAGCTGCTACAGCTTTGGGGCCCTGTGATATAGTTTCAGGATCTGCAATAGGAGCCTTGTACAAATGATAATGTGTGTCCGGAACCCTGTAGTATCTGTCGGGCTTAGCAGGGGCCGGAGGCAGTGAGTCAGGGGCAGTACAAGCATCATTAAATGCATCATCCACAACTGTAAGTACTGGAGGAATAGCTAAAGACCTATGCTGTGGTAAATGTAAAAAGCTCCTAAGCCTTTTCCTAGAATCTGAAAAATCCTGGCCCTGCCATTGAAATTGTTCCCTCATAGCATGCAAGGTTTCCCCAAAATAAAATTCCTCAGGAGGAGAGGCAGAAGGTATGGAATCCTCTGCATCAGAGTCCTCATATGGAGAGTAAGGGCCCTCTGGAGGATTTGTGTTTTCTGAGTCATCAGAGGAATAATCTGAAGAAACTGGCTCAGGGGGCTCTGCTCTAAGCCTCTTCTCTGGAGGTGGGTGAGAGGCCCTGTCAGGGTGAGACTGGGTTCCCCTGATCAAAGAAATGAGATCCTCTGCTAGACTAAGCATTTGAGTACTAGAGCTAGGCCTGTGAGAGGGGGCTTTAGCAGGCACGGCCTTTGAAGATTTAGCTGCTTTAGCCCTGGCAAAGCCTTAATTGACATGGATGCAGGGGGCCTAGCAGCTCCACGTGCAGGAGTAGATACATCTAAGGGGATAGTATCTGATAAATCCTGAGAAACTGTAAGAGCAGGTGGATTATCAGTAGCAGATTCCGCCATGCTGGAAGAGGCCTCGGTAGAAGGAGGCATGCTTTCGGCCGAAGGAAGAACCGCGGACTTGGCTTCGGCCGAAACCGAGACACTCGCGGTTGGCTTAACCGCGGTTTCGGCCGAAACCGCGGACCGCGAGTGTCGGTCCTTTTCCTTACGCTTTTTAGCTAAATGTGAAGTCGGAGTCTCCGACGGCATGATATAAGCAAAAGCGGAGCCGAAAAACTCCTCTGCAAACTCCGACCGACGTCTAAGTGTTCGCCGGTTGAAGGAAGCACAGGCTAGACAAGCTGCTACGTCGTGGTCTGGGCCTAAACAAGGTAGGCAGTAAGAGTGGAAATCTTTATGAGGTATTTGTTTCCCACAAGTTAAACAGTTATTCACTTTTTCTGACATCGGCTGAGGCAAGAAAGAGTCCCCAACGGGGTACTTAGCTTTTTAGAAGTCTTCGGTAGTAGCAATCTCTGGTTCTGACCGACCGGCACTTGCGAACAGCTTCTGCTTCGGGCACCGCGCGGCAAGAAAGACTGGGGAAAATGCCGTCGGCTGATGCCTTTATACCCGCTGAACTGCAGCTATGACGTCGGGTGAAGTGCGACATCAGCCGAGGCCAGACCCAGACTTTGGAATCCGGCCGACCGAAGGGCTGCCTGAGGCCAGGACAACCCATTTGTTAGGACTGCAGATGCATCCTTGAAGGACATCCCCAGCTAGCTATGAGAGGGAGAAGTACCCAATAAATTCCAAAGAGGGGAAGGAGGGAGGGTAAACCTGACTGCAGTTGCATACCTATCGGACATCTACATTTATGGTAGGTACAAAACTGTACTATGTCCTTCAAGGATGCATCTGCAGTCATCACATATGGGTTGAATACCATAGCCAATCTGGGGGTGGAGGATCTATGTAAAGGATGGTGCAGCTAAAATGCCCTGCAGGACTGCCGTAGCAAAGCCTGCTCTGGATCTGGAATATAAAGGTAAATTGTAATGCTTGGAAAATGTATGCACGGAGCTCCATGTAGCAACTTCTAAAATGTCCTTGGTAGCCACCCCTCTTAAGAAGGCTGTGGAGGTGGCTGTGGCTCTGGTGGAATGAGGTCTAATGTTAGCTGGCACAGTTTTTCCATGAAAGGAATAACAAAAACGAATGCAATTCCCTATCCATTTTGAAATTGTCTGTTTGGAAATTGCTTTTCCTTGTGCACCAGCAGCATATGCTACCAACAGCTGGTCATTTTTTCTGTAGCTTTTAGTTCTGTCCAAGTAGTAGCGCAACTGTCTGTGTATGTCCAGGGTGTGCAGAAGTTTCTCCCCTTTGTTTTGTGGATTTGGAAAGAAGGTAGGCAGGTGAATAGCTTGATTCAATGAGACCCTGGATACCACCTTTGGCATAAATGAAGGATTGGTTCTCAACGAGACTCTGTCCTGATGAAAAATAAGAAATGGCTGTACTGCCATGAGGGCCTGTAACTCAGATACTCTTCTTGCTGAGGTTATGGCCAGAAGGAAGGCGGTCTTCCAAGACAGGAACTGTAGTTCTGCAGATGCTGCTGGTTCAAAGGGAGGCAGAGCTAGTTTTTCCAACACGAAGTTAAGGTCCCAAGTAGGCACTGGAGGTTTCCTTGGAGGATTGATGTTTTTAATTCCTCTTAGAAACCGTCTTAGGAGAGGATGAGAAAAGACAGGTGGATCAGTATTGTACTCTGCTGAAATTGCTGAAGCATGAATTTTAATGGAAGAGTAAGACAGGCCATTGTGGAGCATTTCTGCCAAGTATTCCAGGATATGTGCCACGCTCATCACTGTCGCATCTAGGCCCTTTGTGGTGCTCCAGGTTTGAAATCTTTTCCATTTTGCTGGATATGCCTTTCTTGTGGAAGGCCGGCGAGCTTCCATGATGATATCCTTCACTCTCTTGGATAGCTTATCTTGAGGAGGAGTCAAGGTATTTTCCAGGCTGTTAGTTTCAAGGTTTTCAGGTTGGAATGCAGAGTTTTGTAATTGTGCTGTGTCAGGAGAAGTGGCCATTGAGGAAGAGGCCATGGTTTCGTGCGTGACATGCTCTTTAACAGTGGGTACCAGTGCTGTCTTGGCCAGTCTGGAGCTATCAGAATCACTTTTGGCTGCTCTGTCCTGATCTTCAGTAAGACCTTGGTCATTAATGGAAGAGGTGGAAATGCATACACTGTTAGAGTTCTCCAGCTGAAAGATAGGGCGTCCACTTTCCATGCTTGTGGGTGGTATGTCCTTGAGCAGAATTTCTTCAGCTGATGATTGAGGGGGGAGGCAAAAAGATCTATGTCTGGCCTTCCCCATGATTGTGTTATCTGTAGGAAGATGTCTGGGTGCAGCATCCATTCGTGTGCATCCATGATACTTCTGCTTAATCTGTCCACCAGCATATTGTCTTTTCCTGGCACAAACTGAGATTGCAGCTCTATATTGAGTTTCAAGGAAAGTTCCCATAGATTCATTGCCAGTCTGCAAAGAGGGTAGGAATGGGTGCCTCCTTGCTTGTTTATGTACCACATAACTGTAGTGTTGTCTGTCCTTATTAGCAGGTGGCCTTGATGCAGGAAGAGTTTGAAGGCCTCGATTGCATGTATCACTGCCAGCATTTCCTTTTGGTTTATGTGCATGCGTAGCTCCTTTTGTGACCATAGTCCTTAAATACATCTGCCGTCCATGTGTGCTCCCCAACCGTGGTCTGAAGCGTCCGTTGTAATGGTTTGGCTGGCTATTGGCTTGCTGAAGGGCAGACCCCTGTTTGACTGGCTTGCTTGAGCCCACCACAGAAATTCCTTTTGGAGGTATGGAATGAGTGGGATCAAAGTTTCTAAGCTGTGACTGTGCTGAGTCCATAAACTCCTTAGGTACCATTGTAGTTTCCTCATATGCAGCCTTGCTTGTGGTATCAGAAGAATGCAAGATGCCATGTAACCCAGGGCCTGCAGGATTTTCCTTGCAGTCAGCTGAGTTTGTCTTGTCAGATTCTTGAAGTAATCCGGTAGTTGTCTTTGTTTTTCTTCCGTGAGAAAAGCCATTTGGGTGGTTGTGTCTAGATTCGCACCCAGAAAGGTTATTCTTTGGGATAGAACAAGTCTTGATTTGTGAATGTTGACTGTATATCCCAAGGCCTGCAGTAGGTGGATGGCATAATTCAAGTCCTTTACCAAAGTTTGTTGGCTGTCCGCTTGTATAAGGCAGTCGTCCAGATATGGGTATATTTGAATCCCCTGAAGTCTGCAGTGTGCAATTACTGATGCCAGGCATTTCGTGAATACTCTGGGCGCACTAGATAAGCCAAAGGGCAATGCTGAGAATTGATAATGCTCTGAACCTGCAAGAAATCTGAGGTGTCTTCTGCAACTTTGTCTGATAGGGACATGCAGGTATGCCTCCTTGAGGTCTAGAGTCACCAGCCAAGTCCCCCTGCCCAGCATGGGAAGGAGTTGCTGTAGAGTCAGCATTTTGAATTTTGGCACAATGAGAAAAGTATTCAGTGCGGACAAGTCGAGAATAGGCCTCCATTGATTTTCTTTTCTTGGAACAAGGAATAGTCTGGAATAAAATCCTTGGCCTTGTTCTGAAAGAGGAACCTTTTCTATAGCTTTCATTTGCATTAAGTTGGAGATTTGTTTCAAAGCCTCCGTCCTTTGATTTGGTGGCAGGTCTGGCATGCCTTTTCTTTTTGGCAATGTGTGAAAATGGAACCTGCATCCTTTGTCTATTATTTGCAGTGTCCATTTGTCTCTTGTAATACTGTGCCAATTTTCTGAGAATAAAGAAAACTTTCCGCCCAAAGGTGCTTCTAATTGAGCCCTGGTTGGCGGAGTCAAAGCAAAGTCACTGAGTCTGTCCTTGTGCAGCAGTTGCAGGTCCTGCACTACCTCTCTGGTTGGGAGGCTGCCACTGACAGCCTCTGTAGGAGCCTTTAGCTTGCCCTCTACCCTCTGGCACGCCTGTTCTTGCCTCTCTGAAATCTTTCTGTGTCCGGAAAGGACCAATTCTTGGTAGGCCAATTTCTGCTGAATCTTGGTGGTTGGACTTGTAGAAAATCTTTGACTGTTTGTACAGATTTTGCCCTTTCCTCAAATTTCTTTAAGACCTCCTGAGCAGTGGAGCCAAATAACTTTTGCTTTTCCAGTGGAGCATCCAGAAGCTTAGCTTTAACATGGTCTGGCAGAGATTGTTCCTTCAGCCAAGCATGCCTACGTATGACTGCACCTGTCATAGCTGACCTACATGAAGCTTCTAATGCATCATAACCACACTGCAAGAAATGGCTGCTAACCTGCTGGGAGTTATTTACCAGATCCTGAAGTGATTTGCAATCGAGGGGTTCAGGTGAAGACAGTTTCTTATGCAATTCATCTAACAAATACTCTTGGTACTGTATCATATGAAATTGACAATTTAATGCCCTCATAGAAAGAGTAGCAGAAGTATACACTTTTTTACCCCATCTCTCTAAAGCCCTGGACTCCCTTTCAGACGAGAGTGGATTTTTAGCAGTGGCAGCTGCAACCCCTTTATGGCCCTGGGAAATAGTTTCTGGATCAGCAGAGTGGGCCTTGTAAAGAAACAGATGCGAGTCCGGGACCCTGTAGTACCTATCAGGTTTGACAGGGGCCGGAGGAAGTGTGTCAGGGGTTATGCTAGACTCAGAGTACACATCATCAATGACATTCAAAACAGGAGGAATAGCCAAAGGTCTATGCTGAGGTAAATGCAGAAAAGTTCTTAATCTTTTCCTGGAATCAGAGAATTCCTGGCCCTGCCATTTGAAATGCTCTCTCATAGTGTGAAGGGTCTCCCCGAAGGATAGCTCTTCAGGAGGGGAGGCAGAGGGGATAGATTCCTCCGCATCAGAATCCTCGTAGGCCGAAAAAGCCTCCTCCTGGTAGTCCGAGAGAGCAGATCCATCAGAGGCCTCCTCTGAGGAGTGGGGATCAGAGGGCTCAACCCTGGGCCTTTTGTCTAGAGGAGGTTGAGAGCCCCTGTCCGGATGGGGTTGAGAGCCCCTAATTAAGGAAATAAGGTCCTCTGCTAAAGTTAGAATCTGTGAACTTGTAGTGGGTCCCTGAGGAATAACCCTGGGAGGCATAGCTTTTGAGTGTTTAGCAGCTTTAGCCCTGGTGAATGCCTTTATGGACATGGATGCAGGAGGCCTGGCTGCACCACGTGCTGGTGTAGCTTTGTCTAGAGGAATGGTGTTGGAAGTTTCCAAAACACCAGTTTCTGAAGGAAATTCAATAACCGACTCAGCAGGGGCCTCCGGGGCAGAGGTTGTCGGTTGAGCGGTTTCGGGGGTCGGAAGTACCAAGGACTCTGTTTCAGCCGAGACCGAGACACTCATGGTAGGCCTGGCCGTGATTTCAGCCGAAACCGCGGCCCGCGCGTGTCGGTCCTTGTCCTTCCGTTTCTTTGTTAAATGTGAAGTTGGAGTCTCCGACGGCATATTGTATGAAAAACTAGCCCCAAAAAATTCCTCTGCAAACTCTGCCCGACGTCTAAGAGTTCGTCGGTTGAAGGAAGCACAGGCTGAACAGGCCGAGACATCGTGGTCTGGGCCTAAGCAGGGGAGGCAGTAAGAGTGGAAATCCTTATGAGGTATTTGTTTCCCACAAGTTAAGCAATTATTAACTTTATCTGACATCGGCTGAGGCAAGAAAGAGTCCCCAACGGGGTACAGGAGCTGGCCGACCGGCATTTGCGAACTGCTTCTGCTTCGGGCACCACGCTGCAAGAAAGACTGAGGAAGATGGCGTCGGCTGACGCTTTTATACCCCAGGCGCTGGCGCCGGGAAGGGGCGACATCAGCTGACGCCAGACCCAGACTTTGGAATCCGGCCGACCGAAGGGCTGCCTGAGGCAGGACAACCCATATGTGATGACTGCAGATGCATCCTTGAAGGACATCCACAGTGTAAGGTGTGTTTAGTCACTTGACTTGCAGAATGCATCAACTCTTGTAACTCCTTAGATTCTGCACAAGCAAGCAGGAAAGGAAGACACTTTTTGTTTGAGTAGCTCCATGGTATGTGGCTGAAATTTTAGCACATGGAACTGGCAATTTAGTGCTCTGATAGCAAGAGTAGCTGAGGTGCATACTTTTTTACCCCATCTGTCTAGTGCTCAGGAATCCCTACCTGAGTGGGTGGGATTCTTGCAGAGGTTACTTTAATTCCTTTAGGCCCTTGAGAAATTACCTCAGGGTCAACAGTAGGGTTTCTGAAAAGAAATTTGAGAGAGTCAGGGACTCAGTAACACCGGTAAGGTTTTCTGGGTGCAGGAGGGAGGGTGTCAGGAGTCAAACTGGATTCCAGGAAAACATTGTCCACAACATCCAGGACTGGGGGGAATGGCCAGAGGTCTGTGCTATGGAAGATCTAAGAATTCTCCGAGTCTCTTTTTAGACTGAGGGTAGTCCTGACATTCCCATTGGAAATGCTCCCTTAAGGTATGTAGGTCTTTCCCAAAGGAAAAGTCCTCAGGTGGAGAAGCTGAAGGAATGGAATCCTCTGCATTAGAATCCTCATAAGCAAAGAGGGGTTGCATGTCTTCATATTCAGAAGCATCAGAGTCATCAGACTCCTGTTCAGACAAAACTACTGGGGACAGATCTCTTTTTCTTTTGGAAGGGGTAGCTTGGCTTCCCCTGATCACCATAAGGTCTTCTGCCATTTTAAGCATTTGAGACTGAGGCAGGGAAGCAGGTGCCTGAGATTGGGTTGTCGGTTTCTTGGGTGTGGTTCGTACCCTGGGCCTTAGAAACTCAGTAGTTTTCGAAAGAATGGTAGACACGAAAGAAGTCGGTTTGTCTCGAGAATCTGTGGTGCAAAGTACTTCCTCGGAAGCCGGTGTCTGCTCAGTGGCTCCAGATACATCCAAGGGAGAGACAACCGTAGGATTCTTAGCTGAAGAGTTCTGTGGCATATCAGACTCCAAAAGGGTCTCACTAGCGGCCTGTGAATCCACAGAATCGGGCATCAGGAGCTGAAAAAGCGCTTGAGGACTGGAGAATTGACGACTAGCTTCACTGGAGTGTCGTTGGTAGGTTTGGACCTGTGCGGTCTCTCTCTGTCTTTATCCTTATGTTTTTTCGGAAGATCTGCTGTCGGATGGCTTACTGAAGCCATATTGGAATTCAGGGACTAAGTGAAAATATCTTGCTGCAATAAGGACCCGACAATGTGTAGTTCCGGCGTTAAAGCACAAAAGCGACAGCGAGTGACGTCATGATCTGGGCCTAAGCAAGTGACACAGTAAGAATGAAAGTCTCGGTGTGGTATTTGCTTTTCACAGGCGAGACAACTGTTAACTTTTTCTGACATCAGTTAGTGCACGAAAAAAGGATCCCAATGGGGTACTTAGCTTTAGAAGACCAGCTTCAGTTCAAAAGATGAAACTCAGGTAGCGGCCGACCAGCACTCATGTGAACTGCTTCTGTTTCGGGCTCCTCGGCAAGAAAGACTGATGTAATGGCGTCGGCTGCTTTACTTTATACTACCTGACCTCAGTCCTGAAGCGACAACTGATGCAGAAATACTAAACCTCTGGTATTTGGGCCGGCCGAGGGCTACACTGGCAGGGATAACCCAAATGTGATGACTGCAACAGTGAAACACGAAGATCATCATCCCTTCAGTCTTTCGCTAATCACCAAAAAGTTATAGTATTGTAGCACATTTCTTCAGGGATCATAAAACTATTCTGCTTTACTGACAGCTCTCTTTTGAGCTGCACTTCTTCACTACTGGGATAACAGTGCAATATTTCCAGTTCTCAAACTTGTTGTTAACATTTTTTTTCCCAAATCAAGAATGCCCAATAGACAGAACTTTCCCTTTTTTAGGGAGACCTGGGAGCATTGCCTGTTTAAGTAACTTCTACAGAACCTTTACTTTGGCTGCCTGTTGAGCTTTTATTGCCATACTCTGTCATCAACTACTGAGTTTATGTACTTTTTAGTTACACAAATATTCGCTCCCACACCAAAAGTGTAAACGGCTTTAATGCAGTTTATGAATAAGAAAAGTATACAGACAATTCTGGACAAGCACTTAACTGCATTAATTTCACATCTTATATAGTGACAGCAAAGGAACAGCTGTATAAGGCACGCCTCACACCAGCAGCTGACTAAAGTGCTCATGTCTTTAAAGTAAATGTAAGAGTACTAGTTTTCCTTTGCGGCTACCCTTTCAAAGCTGAAATGTTTAATTAACAGTGATGAGTAATACTCCTAAGCTGCAAGTGGCTACATAAAAAAAGAAGTTATGTACTTACCAGAACGTTGTATGTTTGTAGTCCATCTCGCCTACATTCTTGCTGGATGGGCTCGGAGCCAATTCTCGGCTGCGACCCGGCCAATATTACAACTCAAGAGGTTTCACTGGCTCAAGGCTAACCTCTATCCCATGGTGCCTCACGCAATTCCCCAGATCTTGTTTGCAAGAAAGTAACCACGTACGTTATAGTAAGTAAATTATCAATAAATATGCACATACAAACAGAATACTTTGTATTACTATCCATGCCAAGTGGACGGACAACTACAACAAGGTCAGACAGAATAATGAATAGTCCACCAGTTCCTCCAGGAAACAGGAAGGGGGAAGGAGGGTGGGACACAAGAATGTAGGCGAGATGGACTACAAACATGGAACGTTATGGCAAGTACATAACTTCTTTATGTTATGTACTCCTATCTCTCCGTAATTCTTGCTGGATGGGACAGTGTCCCTAGCACCTTTATCCCGGGTGGCTCAAGCAGAGAGACTCTTCAACACAGTGGATCCAAATGATGACCTGTCCTGGAAGGCCAAATACAATTTGTAATGAGTGACAAAGGTATGAGGTCTTGCCCAAGTAGCTGCTGCACAAATGGTATCAATTGGGAGTTTTGATCTAAAGGCATATGAAGTTGATACTACTCTGGCTGAATAGCCTTTTACTTTAGCAGGTAATTGTTTGCCAGCAGTTTTGTAAGCAAATGAGATACAGTCTGAAAGCCATTTAGACAAAGTGACCCAAGAGATGGGCAAGCTTTTTATTTTTGTCTGAGAAGGAAACAAACAATTGATCCAATTTTCGAAAATCTTTAGTCCTGTGCTGGTAACACCTGAGAATTCTGTGGACATCTAATTGTAGTCTGTATTCTGATTTGTTACTATGATTTGGGAAGAAGACTGGTAATTCAATAGTTGTGTTGAGATTATGTTCTGAACATACCTTAGGAAGAAAGGAAGGATTAGTTCTGAGGGAGATTCTAACCTTGTGGAAAACAATATAAGGAGGTCGAATGGTGAAGGCTTGCAATTCTGAACCTAGCAGATGTTATAGCAACTAAGAACAATGTCTTCCAAGACAAGAATTTCAAATCAGATGAAGAAGATGGTTCAAAAGGTGGAGATATTAAAGATGTGAGAACTAGGTTCACGTCCCACGGCTCCGGTGGTTGCCTGACTGGAGGTCTGAGAAGGACTCCTTTCAAATAGGTTTTGCATAAAGAGTGGGACATGATTGGATTTCCCATGTAGCAAAAATATAATTACAGATGGCAGCTAACTGAACTCTAATGGCGGCAGCTGCAGCTCCTTCTTGAAAAACGGATGCAAGGAAGGACAGGACAGACTCTGTGGGAGCTGAGTAGAGATCTATGCCTTGATTTGCTGCCCAAATGGAGTACCTTTTCCATTTACTGGAATATAATTTCCTGGTGAAAGGTTTGTGTGAAGAAATCAGGATGTGTTTGACTGTAGGGGAAAGGGAAATACATCTGTCTATTCATAGAACTTGAGCATCCATGCTGTCAATTTCAGGGTTTAGATGGTAAGATGGAACTGTCCTGATTGATGAATCAGGAGGTCTGGAGATGGTTCCAGAATCTATGGTTCCTCCAAGAGATAGGGCCACAGGAAGGGGAACCAGACTTGGTGAGGCCAGTAAGGAGCAATGAGGATCAAGGTACTCCTACAGTTTTGGTTTCTGAATCACCTTTAGTATGAGAGGAAAGGGTGGAAAAGCATAAAGGAGTCCCGGAGGCCAACTGTGGACCACAGCATCCCTGGGTGACATCCCCAGATGGGGAATTGGGGCAAAGTAGTTGCTGCATTTGGTGTTCATGTACGTGGCGAATAGGCCGCAGCAAGGCTGGCCCCATTTGCGGAAAATCTCTTCCACAACTTCTGTATTCAGGGAACACTCATGAGGCATCAGAATTGCTCGACTCAGTTTGTCTGCTATCACATTGGATTTCCCTGGAATGTGAGTTGCTACCAGAAAGCGTTGAGTGTCCATCGCCCATTTCCATACTCTTAGAGCCTCTTGACAAAGTGGGTAAGATTTGGTTCCCTCTTGCTTGTTTATGTACCACACTACAGACATGTCTGATTGAATCACAATTGTTCCAGTGGGAAGAGAACTGTGAAGTGCTTGCAATGCATATAGCACCGGTCTCATCTCCAGAACATTTATGTGCAAGTGGTTCTCGTGATCCTGCCAGATTCCTTGGACCATCATTCCCAGATAATGCCCCGCACCCTATCTGGGAAGCATCCGCGGTCAAGACTGCATTTTGTTGAGGGGGAGCAAGTGGGCGACCTAGATGAAGTTGATCCGTACGTAACCACCATGTTAGATCCTTCTTGCAGGAGTTTGTGATGAGTATTTGGTGAGACCAGGTGAGATCCTGCATTGACCACTGGCCAAATAGTAGCCACTGAAGTACTCTCATGTGCAGACGGGCTAGGGGAACTAAGAGAATGGTGGAAGCCATAGTCCCTAGAACCTGAAGGACTATCCTGGCCTGTACTTTGTGTCTTTCTTCAGCAAGAATCTGACTTGGCTGTGCAACGATTCTATCCTTTCTGGTGTCAGTTTTGCTGTCATGGTGGTTGAGTCTATGTCTGAGCCTAAGACGACAATGCGCTGCGATGGAGATGAGGCTGATTTTTTTAGATTTATTGTAATGCCTAATCTGGCACACAAGGATAGAGTCTCGTCCCTGGTTTTGATTAGTTGGTGCTTGGTGGTAGCAGTGATGAGTAGGCAGATTTTAAAGATTCTCTGCAGAATACTCCATTGGAGATACTGAGTGAACAAATTGGTGTTCCTAGGGAAATTATTTTTCTGAGCTGTGATACAGAATTGGAACTGCCTAGACATAGTAAGGCCTTGCAGTCTATGGTGGCTGCCAAAAAAAAAAAAAGGAATTACTAGAAAGCTGAAATCAAAATCTAAACAACTGTACTAGAAAAAGTGAATATCGTAACTGAGATAAAACAACTGGAATTGGGATCTTTAGAAAAGGGTAGAAGCAAATTACACAGAAAAATGTGAACTGTGGGAACAAGGCATACAGGAGAGGAATAAGGGTTAAAAGAAACCAGGATTTAAATACGCTACGTAAAGTCTGACAGACAATGGTTGGGTAGATAAGTGATGTATAATGTTTGCAACTACAATTAATTCAATATGGTTTATGCTGTATAACGCTATGCTTGCAACTAAGAGTATGTCAATATGGTTTGTTTTCATTTATATACATGTATGACTGCCTATATAATTAATGATGACTTAATAAAGATTTTTCTTGTTAAATAATTCCTTATAGCAGTTGTTTCTTATGCTATTGTGTTTGCAGATATGGAGCAGGTTCATCACTACAGGGTCTGAGGAGGCCTTAAAAGCTATGCAGAGGTCATTCATTAGCAGTCTATAGGAGACTGACAATAGGGAGAGTGACATAAGGCAGTCCCCATAACTCATATGTTGGACTCCATTGATTCATTTGGCAAGGAATTTCTGTGGGTGTTTGAGTTGAAGCATGTGCTTATCTAGTTATATACACCACAGGGAGCACTGTATTCAATGACTGGTCTAAAGTCTAAATACAGAGCGACAATAACCTCCTGGACCTGAAAGCAATGCCCTTACTTATAAGTTGTGCTATATAAAATGGCTTCCTGTGGTGGACAAGTTGGTCAAAGGTCATATCACTATCAACATAACTCCCCAGATCACTAACTACCACTTCTAACTTAAGAGGCCTGTTGTCAATGCTGTAATTGGTGGAGGTGGATAATTTACCAAAGACAGTTATGCACTTTTGTTTGCATTTAGTTTGAGCCCATGGTCCCTACACCAATTATTTGTTTGCGTGAGACCTTCCTCTAGGATGTTTCTGTCTTCAGGAGATTCTATAACTACCCTGAGGTTGCAGTTGTCTGCAAACCTGGTCAGCCACAGCCCATTTGTATTGGTCAGGACATTTGAAAAGCAAATGCCAAACAAGATCAGTGCCAGTACTGATCCTTGGGTAACTCAACTTATGACTGGCCTTTTAGTCAAGGTGGAGCCAGTTGGCTACCCGGACAGTGGCACACAGGTTTATTTCAATTTCTTGCAATTTTTCACCACCTGACTGGGGAATAGTGTCAAATGCCTTGGCCATGTTCAGGTAGGTTTTATGAGTTGATCTGGCCTTTGTGATTTTTTCAAAGAAGCTCACCAGATTCAGGAGGCAAGACCTCCCCCTTGACAAACATTGAATAGAGTCCAGTGTTTTCAAATTTATTATGTCTTTGCATATAACATCCATGGCAATTATATAACATCCATGGCAATTACTTTCAGAGGTTTCCAGATTAGACTGGTCAGACTAATGGGTCTACAGTTTCCTAGGTCAGTACAGGGTTCACCCTTGTGCGGCAGAATGACAGTTGTCATCTTCCAGTCCATGGGCACAAATCCATTTTCAAGGCGGAGATTAAATAGCTTCTTTTGGGGGTGGGACAAGTCCCGTTTCAAACCATTTAGGAGGCACCCTGGTATGGTATCAGGATCCGTAGATGCTGTGTTATTTGTCAAGGAAATCACCTTTAGGACCCGTTCTCTGCTGATAACGGTGGCTGGTACTGACTTTGGTATCTTCATGGTGGAGAATGTGAAGGTGGGGGGTTGAGTTAAGTTTGCACTGAATTTATCCACCAGTAGGTTAACAATGGGTTCTGCCAGACAACCAAGTTAGCTATCTACTTTACAGTATAAGAACTGACATTTATATTTACAAGTCTATCAATAATGCCTGCACAAGAAATAGTGTCAAAGGCCTTGACCAGGTCTAGATATGCTGTATATACTGCATAACCACTATGCACTGCTTCGGTTACTTTTTCAAAGAAATTTAGGAGGTTAAAGAGGCAGGACCTTCCTTTGACAAAGCCGAATTGATGAAGGTCCAGGGTTAAGAGATTTTCAATGTCAAGGTTAATGAGGTCTGAGATAATGCACTCCACAGCTTTACATACAAGGCTAGCGAGACTAATGGGTCTATAGTTACCAGGGCCTGTGGTTGGGCCACCATTGTGTAAAGGCATTACAATGGTTATCTTGCAGGCTTCGGGAATGTAACTAGTGGAGAAGTTTATATTAAAAGTGGTTAAGTAGAGACAAGGGGGTCAGACCCAGGGTGAATTTTTGATTTCCCATCCACTGGTCAAGGTTACGGGGGAAAAAAGGATGCTTTTACCCCAGAGTATGGACTGCTTTTGCCTGTCAATCCATCAGTTAAAAACTTTGCCACACCACAAAACATCACGAAGAGGGTTCTAGATTTATCCAGACTGCTCCTCAAATGCAGCACCACTGCCTCACATCAGTCTGGGATGACTAAATATGAAAGACAACTAGCTTGGTTATTAAATTGCTAGTCTTCAAACTGATGTACATATAAAATCTGCCTCCTGGCTAACACACCAACTCTGACTCTCGAGTTGTACGTGTTCACCACAATGCTAAATGTGTAAGTACAACTCGCGCTCTCTTTTTATACAGAAGCATTAAGACTTGATTTACGTGTATTAGGATTTTATTTTTGGCATATATCTGAGGTGAAAATGTATGATTACCCATCCAGTCTGATTTTGATTATTAGAAATACACTCCTTGATATAAAAGTGTTGCCTATTTCAGAAAAGAACGTGTTAAGAATTTGTCACACCATCTGATGGTGTTGATGTAAGCAGTAAGGGTTTAGGTCATGTTCTATTTAGGTGAAGAATTTCAAAAAGTGCTGAATCATTCATAGCATGGAAGGCTAAATAGAGATCATCCCTCAAAGTCTGTATGACATTGAGTAAAAGGACAGGTCTTTAAATCTCAGAGTACCTAAGCGTTCCAAGGCTTAAGAACTTTTGGTGATTAAAGCTGCTGTCTCCAGATTTGATTTAGGTGCTTAGTGAGGTACATATCAAAGGGAGCAATTATATTCGATGATAGATCTAATAAGGCAGCAGTAAAGTGGGAATGTCACTTTTTTGGATCTTGAAAATAGATGTGCAAGGCAAGGTTTTCTAATTACAGAAATGTGCTGTTCAAAGAAGAGTCCACTATCAACATAGGTAGCCAAGTCCCTGATGACTATGTAAGATTTGAGTATAAATGTGCCTTAAGTAGAAGCATATCATCCAAAGTGAATTTCAGTGCCTTTAGGTTTGGATAATTGAGACCCTTTTTGTTGTGTGAGCAAGTCCATCCGGAGGATTAACTCTGGTGACTGCCCCTGGCTAGATGAAACAAAGAGAAAACCAAAGCTGAGTCAAGAGAGGTCACTAATGGTATCTTTTGATTGTCACTATGAATCTTCCGAAGGACCGCTGGAATGAGAGGAAAGGAACAGAAGGCATACAGGAATCTCCTGTCCATGGAAAGAACTTATCCATTTTCTAAATTTCCCTGCATGGACCTCTGGACCCAAACAGTCAGAAATTACAGTTGTGTACACTTACCATAAATGTAGATGTTCGAGTGTATTCACTGTTGCAGTCATTACATTTGGGTAATTTGCTGGCAGGTTGCCCTCAGTCGGCCTGATTAACAAAGTCTTGGGAACTGCGTCAGATGCTGTCCCTTCTTCCATGACGTCAGGTCGTCAGGGGTATAAAACATGCAGCCGATGCCATTACATCAGTATTTCTTGCCCCAGATGTCAGGTGCCCCCCAAATGGGGAGCAAAATATATATATAATGTAAAACACAACAATGCGCCTCCAAATAAAAGCAAATACACCAAAAACACCAAAAAGGCTTTTAAGTGTAGTAAAAGAAAGGAGAGGCATAGTAAGAGAAAAAAACAGGGGGCTGGAGGGAGGGTAACCAGGACTGCAACAGTGAAAACACTCGAACATCTACATTTATGGTAAGTGTAGGCAACTGTAATATGTTCTTTGTGTTTCACTGTTGCAGTCATTACATTTGGGTAGATTCCCAAAGCTATGGTTGGGAGGATGGATTTATACAGCATTAGGACCGGCTATAAGGCCCTGCAAAACAGCAGTCGCAAAGCCAGCTGTGGATTTAGAGAAAATTGGTAAATGATGGTGCTGGTAAGTATGAACTGAACTCCAGGTAGCAGCTTCTAGAATATCCTTGGTAGGAACACCTCTGAAAAAGGCTGTAGAAGTAGATGCAGCCCTGGTGGAATGGGATCTGATCCCCTGGGGGATAGACTTTCCATGGTGCTTATAGCAGAAATTAATACAATGGCTTATCGATTTGGAAATGGTTTGCTTTGAAATAGCCTTTCCCTCTGCCCCTGCAGCAAATACTACCAGCAGTTGTTCAGATTTTCTTCGAGATTTAGTCCTGTCCAAGTAAAATCTAAGTTGCCTGTGTACATCCATTGAATGCAGAATCTGCTCCCCACTTGTTCTGTGGACTGGCAAAAAGTTGGCAAATGAATGGACTGATTAAGAGCCACACTGGATACCACCTTGGGCATGAAGGATGGGTTGGCCCTGAGTGACACCCTGTCCGCATGAAAGATGATGAAAGGCTCCACTACCATAAGGGCCTGTAATTTAGAAATCCTTCTAGCCGAAGTGATTGCTAAAAGGAAGGCTGTTTTCCAGGAAAGAAATTTTAAGTCTGCAGTAGCAGCTGGTTCGAGAGGAGGTAGAGTGCGTTTCTCCAATACAAAGAGAAGGTCCCAGGCAGGGGTTGGAGCTCTCCTGGGTGGCCTCAAGTTTTTGGCCCCTCTGAGATACTGCTTTAGCAGAGGATGAGAGAAGAGGGGGGGGGTCTGTGTTGTAATGAGCTGAAATGGCTGAGGCATGGATTTTTATGGAAGAAAAAGACAGGCCCTTGTGAAGCATCTCAGTTAAGTATTGCAAAATCTGAGGTAAATGGGCACTGCTGTGCTCATCCCTTGAGATTGATTCCAGGCACAGAATCTTTTCCATTTGTCGGCATAAGATTTTCTAGTACTAGGCCTTCTTGCCTCCAAAATGACTTCCATCACAGGTTTGCTGAGGGATGCTAAGGGGGAATTTAAGTGATTAGCCAAGCTGCAAGATTCAAAGTTTGGAGCTGAGGTACATAATTTGGTTGTTCTGCTGAGACAGAAAGGAAGGTGTCTGAGGCAGGTGCCATGGAGGAATTAGTGACGGACTGCGTAGGAGTGGGTATCAGTGTTGGTGAGGCCAGTCTGGAGCAATCAAAATCATTTTTGGTTTGTCCCGTTTGACTTTTAGCAGAACTTTGGAGAGCAGAGGGGGATAGGCATAGACTGTTAGGTTTTCCCAACTGAAGGGCAGTGCATCCACTTTCCAAGCTTTTTTATGAGGAGTTGTTGTGCATACTTTGCCCAACTGGTAAGTTCTGTGGTGAGGCAAAAAGATCTATGTCTGGGGTCCCCCATTTGCGTGTCAACATATTGAAAATCCGTGGTTCCAGTTTCCATTCGTGTGGGTCCATGAGATTTCTGCTTAGTTCGTCTGCCAAAATATTCAGGTTTCCTGGCAGGAATTGAGCTTGTAGTTGTACTTGATAGCGCAAGGCCGTGTTCCACAATGCTATGGCTAGTCTGCAGAGGGGATAGGAATGTGTACCCCCCCCCTGCTTGTTTATGTACCACATAACTGTGGTGGTGTCCGTCTTTATCATTAGTTGTCCTGGATGAAGGTAGCCCTTGAAGGCTGTCAGTGCATTCTGTACAGCTAGCATTTCTTTTTGATTGATATTAAGGTGCACTTGATTTGGGCTCCAATTGCCCTGAATGCACTTCCCTGCCAGATGAGCTCCCCATGCATAGTCTGATGAGTCTGTAGTCAGGGATTGAGTGGCAGGGGGTGGTGTGAATGGCAGTCCCTTGTTTTGGTGGCAGGTCTCTACCCACCAGAGGAACTCTAGTTGCAGGCAAGGTATGATAGGAATCATTGTTTCCAGGCTGAGACAATGTTGACTCCATAAACTTTTTAAGTACCACTGAAGTTTCCTCATATGCAGCCTTGCATATGGAATTAGAAGAATGTAGGAGGCCATGAACCCCAAGGCTTGCAGTATTTGCCTTGCAGATAGCAGAATTTTGTGGCCACCTGTTTGAAGTGAGTCACCAAATGAATTTGCTTTTCTGGCGTAAGGAAAGCCATCTGGGCAGTTGTATTCAAGCTTGCAGCCAGGAATGTATTAAGAGGGTACCAGTTGTGATTTCTTTTCTTTTATGGTGTACCCTAGACAAGTTAGAACCCTTTTTACAAACCCAAGATGTTTTAGAAGAATGGTCTTGTTTTCTGCCTGAATTAGACAATCGTCCAGGTATGGATATATTTGGATATTTTTTTGCCTGCAAAATGCAATTACTGGAGTCAAGCACTTTGTAAATACCCTGGGCGCAGTAGATAAGCCAAAGGGCAGTGTAGAGAACTGATAATGCAAATAGACCGCTTTGAAGCGGAGGTATCTTCTGCAAAATTCCCTGATTGGGATATGCAGGAAAGCCTCTTTTAAAACTAGAGATGCCAACCAGGCAACTTTGTCTAGCATAGGAAGTAACTGGTGAAGAGTCAGCATCTTGAACTTTGAAATGTCCAGAAAGGTGTTTATAGTAGACAGGTCCAGAATTGGACGCCATGATTTGTCTTTTCTGGGTACCAGGAAAAGTCTGGAATAGAAACCTTGTCCTTTTTCCTCTTCTGGTACTAGCTGAATTGCCCCCATGCTTACGAGGGAAAGTACTTGTTTCTGAGCCTCTGCCCACTGATTTGGGGGCAGGTCTGGCCATCCGTTTGGAGTTGGCAATGTGTGGAAATGAAATCTGTATCCCTGGGACACTATATTTAAAACCCATTTGTCCTGGGTTATAAGTTGGAAAGGAAAAAAAGTGTCGACCACAGTGTAAGCGGAGCAGACAATAAGGCACAGACCAGGAACTTGATGCAGGTAAATAGTAAAATTGTTTTATTCCAAACAAGCACACTGACTGAGCGCTTTCACCAGATAAACTGGTTTCATCAGAGTCATACAAAACACACCCAGCAAGATGCTCTTAAATACTCATTAAATTGGCAATTAATCAATCAATCAATTGAAAAAAAAACATTCATAAAAGCAGCTTTAACACAAGGTCAGAATTATAAAACTCTTAAAGTGCTGAACATTTTGATACCATGTAGAAAAAACACAACATAGTAAAACCATGCATAAACATTTAGCCTAAACAGCATACTATACAAAGAAAGTCTACAAGTAAATTAATGTAAATGTAAAATTGCATCAACCTACTATATAAAGGCAACTATAATGTAGTTACTCAGCCTATTCCCATAAATGCATATGCAAATACTATAATGTATACTAATAACCTAACACAATTTTAATAAACAAAAAACCTAAAATGACAAAGTCAAGTGAAAAAAAGTTAAATAAAATTAGCCCTATATTTCAATAAAGGTTTCAAAGAAATACTTTCATTAATCCCCGGAAATTTTGTGGCATTCAATCTAATCTGCCACTCCATTTCACGCAGGGCTACAAAGTTGTTAACATCACCATAATAACTTGATTTTGTCCTATCAACTATGAAAAATAAAAACTTTTTAAAATCACAACAAACCTTTGTATGCAAAAAGAGGGCGTTGTGTTCATCCCCTCTTCTGATGGAACTACAATGTTCCCTAATCCTTTCCTTCAAGCTTCTCGTAGTCATGCCTACATAAAATGCTTCGCATTTTTCAATTGATTGATTGATTAATCGCCAATTTAATGAGTATTTAAGAGCATCTTGCTGGGTGTGTTTTGTATGACTCTGATGAAACCAGTTTATCTGGTGAAAGCGCTCAGTCTGTGTGCTTGTTTGGAATAAAACAATTCTACTATTTACCTGCATCAAGTTCCTGGTCTGTGCCTTATTGTCTGCTCCTCTTACACTGTGGTCGACACTTTTTTTCCTTTTTAATGTGGATTCCTGTATTGGAGTTGGTGTCCTAATTCCTGGGTTATAAGTTGTCAGTTTTTTTGCATGAAGAGCCAGTTTTCTCCCCAAATTTTGGCAGGAAAAAGACAAAATCCACCCAAGGATGGCCAATCAACGAAATCCACAAGTGTTCCAATTAAAATGTAGTCCTTTAATACGAATAAAACTTCGACTAAAATAAAATGAAAAATAAAAAGCTGAAAACTGTCCCTTGAAGATATCCGATAAGCGCTTTCGACTGTTGTCTTCCTCAGATCATATCTATATATCCTTGGGTGGATTTTCTGTCTTTTTTCTGCCAATATTGACTGTTTTTGTGACAGACAACCTTTAGCGTTTGGGAGTTATTTATTTATTTGCTAGTTTTCTCCCCAAAGGGGCAGCTAAGAGGTAAGTGCTTGGTAATTTTAAAGGAAAGTCATTGAGATTTACCACAGGGAGGTGTCTTGTTTTTCCAGATTTGGAAGCGGAGGCACCCCATTGCTTAGTTCTGAAAGTCCCTTGGGACTGAAACCTGGTGCTTTTGGAATGTCTGGGTTTGGCTTGAGTGGCTCTGAAAGGAACTGGAAATTAGAAGTTATGTGCCTACCATAACGTTCCATGTTAGTTGTCTTCTCTCGCCTTCTTTCTTGCTGGATGGGTTCGGAGCCGATCCTCGGCTCCGACTCGGCACTTGCTAAGCTCGACAGTCACTTTTACCAGCTCGAGGCAGCCCCATATCCCATGATGCAAGGTGGTGATTACCCAGATCTCATTTGGTATCTAGAGGAAAAACTGCCCATAATATTTCCACAAAGGAAAGAAGAACAACTAACCTGAGAAGACTGTAAGGGGAACCCAGGTAATTAAGGTCCAGAGCTAACTGGTGTCCAAGGAAGAACAATCTCCCAGAGAAAAAGGAAGTTCAAGGTCTGTCCAGGCTAGGGGGACAGGAAGGAGGGACACAAGAAAGAAGACGAGAGAAGACAACTAACATGGAACGTTATGGTAGGTACATAACTTCTAAATGTTAAGTTGTCAATCTCGCCTTCATTCTTGCTGGATGGGACCGCGTCCCTAGCACCTCTATCCTGGGTGGCTCAATGCAACAGACTCTTGAGAACTGTGGAACCAAAACTTGCCCTGTCCCTGGAGGCCAAATCCAATTTGTAATGAGAAACGAAGGTATGAGGAGTGGCCCAAGTGGCTGCTGCACAAATAGTGTCTAAGGGTAGTCTAGCCTGAAAAGCTGTAGATGTGGCTAGACCTCTTGTAGAATGTGCTTTAGGTTTTGAGATCAGTTGTTTGCCCCTAAGCTGATAAATGTCAGAAATGGTGGAAGACAGCCATCTGGATAAAGTCACTTTAGAAACAGGGAGACCTTTCTTATTTTCAGCATAAGAAAGAAAAAGCTGATCAGACTTCCTAAATTGCTTCGTTCTGTCCAAGTAATATCCGAGTTGGCGATGAACATCTAGGTAATGCAATCTTTGTTCCGCCCTGTTAGAATGATTGGGAAAAAATACAGGAAGATCAATGGATTGGTTTAAATTTGTTTTAGAAGCAACCTTGGGCAAAAAGGATGGATTGGTTCTTAAGGATACTCTATCCTTGTGGAAGACCAAGTAAGGGGGACGAACACAGAGAGCATGCAGTTCAGACACTCTCCTAGCAGAGGTAATAGCAACTAGAAAGAGGGTCTTCCAAGAAAGAAATTTTAATGAGCATGTAGCAGCCGGTCCAAAAGGGGGAAGTATCAAGGATGCCAGCACTAAATTTAGGTCCCACTGTGGTGGAGGATCCCTAACAGGGGGTTTAAGTAGGAACACCCCTCTGAGAAAGGCTTTACAAAGTTTGTGAGACATAATGTTCTGGTCTGCAAATCCTACATGGAAATTCGAGATTGCTGCCAACTGGACTTTAACTGTGGAAGAAGAACCGGAGTGAAAATTTTCAGCTAGAAAGTCCAAGACTGGCTGAATAGGGGCAGTAAAAGGGTCTATATGTTCTTAGACTTTGCCCAAAAGGAGAAACGTTTCCATTTGCTAGAGTAAATCCTCCTGGTAGAGGACTTTAGAGAAGCTACTATAGCATCTCTAACGGGGTTAGAAATCATAGGAAGCCTGGCTAAGGAAGGAAGTGGAGCAACCAAGCAGTGAGGTTGAGGGAACGAATGGACCGGTGCAGTTGACCCGACTGGTGGGTCAGAAGATCTGGAACTGGGTCCAGATGCCAAGGCTGCACCAAGAGATGGCGATGAAGGAACGGGAACCAAATTTGTCGAGGCCAGTAAGGGGCAATGAGAATCAGCTTGGCTCTCAAGACGGTAGCTTTCTGGAGTACTTGAGGTATTAACGGAAAGGCATAAAAAAGTCCCCGGGGCCAATCCTGGGTTAGAGCATCTCTGGGGGGATGGCCCAGAAGTGGAAAGAGAGAGAAGAAGTCTGGACATTTGTTGTTTTGGGGTGTAGCAAAAAGGTCGCAGCATGGGCGGCCCCACTTCTGAAAAATCTCTTCCACTATAGATTGTTTGAGAGACCACTCGTGAGGCATGAGTATAGCTCTGCTCAATCTGTCCGCTATTCTGTTGGTTTTCCCGGGGATATGCGTTGCTATCAGAAACCGATGAGAGGAGATCGCCCATTGCCAAAGTCTGAGAGCTTCTCGACACAAAGGATAGGACTTGGTCCCGCTCTGCTTGTTGATGTACCATACCACGGACATGTTGTCCGTGTGAACTGCAATAGTTCCTAAGGGAAGAAAGTCTTTGAGGGCTTGCAACGTTAAAAGCACTGCTCTCATCTCTAGGACATTTATGTGCAGGTGGTATTCGAACGGTTGCCAGGTGCCATGGACCATCCTGCCCTGATAATGCCCCTCCCCACCCGATCAGGGAGGCATCCGAAGTGACCGTGGCTACCGGGGCCGGGGGGACAAATGGTCTGCCCTGATGGACTAGGGGGGGGAAGAAGTCCACCAGGATAGATGGCTCTTGCAGGTCTGTGTCACAAGGATCTTGTGACGCATGGGTAACTGCTGGAAGGACCATTGGGTAAACAACATCCACTGTAGGAGACGCATGTAAAAACGGGCCAGAGGAAGAAGTGTGATGGCAGCTGCCATAAGGCCTAACACTTTCAGGACCAACCTGGCTTGTACCTTTTTGCTGAATAGGATGATCCGAAAACGGTTTTGGATATCCAGGATTCTTTGGTTTGTTAGGTTTGCTGACATCCGAGTAGTGTCTAGATCTGCGCCTATAAAGGTAATAGATTGGCAAGGCGATAAGGAAGACTTTTCGAAGTTGACTGAAATTCCTAACTGACCGCAGAGACGTAGAGTATAATCTCTGGCTTGGAGAAGTTGATGCCTGGTGGTGGCTGAGAGGAGCCATTCGTCTAGGTTCGGAAACATGTGGAATCCTTGACGTCTCAGGTGAGCCGTGACCGCTGCCATGCATTTGGTGAACACTCTGGGGGCTGTAGTGAGACCAAAGGGCAGGGCTCTGAATTAAAAATAACTGGTCCCTAGCCGAAAGCGGAGAAACCTTCTGGAGCGTCTCTGTGGATTTTTATGTGATAGTACGCATCTTGAAGGTCTATGGAGCACATCCAGTTGTTTTTGCCCAGAAAGGGCAAAATCGATTGAAGTGTGACCATCCGAAATCTTGCCTTTTTGACAGACTTGTTTAGCCTGCTGAGGTCTAATATTGGTCTCCAGTCTCCCGTCTTTTTGGGAACCAAAAAGAACCTTGAGTAGATTCCGGACTCTAAATGATCTGTTGGAACTGGCTGGATGGCCCTTTTCTCTAGAAGCTTTGAAACCTCTAGCTTTGCAATTTCCCTTAGACCGGGTGGAACGTCTGGAAGGGATCCTTTTTGAGGGAAGGGGCTTTTCTCGAAAGGTATTTTGTAACCCTCGGATATGATCGACTGTACCCATTTGTCTTGAGAGGGAAAGCCAGGCTTCTGGGTACAGCGACAATCTCCCCCCGACTGCCTCCAAGGGTGGGCAGTCAGGCAACACCTCAGGGATGCTGGAAGGGCTTATCAGAGAGAGGCTCTCTGCTGCCCTGGTTCTGTGGACCCCCTCTGCCCCTAGGGCGGTGTCTGTTATTACCCCGTCTGCCTCTGGGGGTAAACTGACCACGTGCGTCAGGCGCGACTCCCTGTGATTTTTGGAACCACATTTTCCCTCCCTTCTGACCTTTGGGGTAAGGTCTAGAAGGGGTGGAGAAACGGACTCCTACGGCAGAAAGAGTCTTGCCGTCTTGCTCGCACCTGGTTAAAGTGTCCTTCACCTGAGATCCAAACAAAGTTGTCCCATCAAAGGGAGAGTTTGTGAAGGACGCCTTAAAGGGGTCTGCAAAATTGCAAAGCCGCATCCAGGACTGACGTCTGAGAGCCACTCCTGTGCCTGCGGCTCTACTCGCCCCATCGGCTGCATAAGAAATGAGCCGCATGGAGGAGTTAGTTATGGAATTTAGGATTCCCAGCTGAGAGGCAATCTTCTCTTGAGCCCCAGCAGCTGACGGATCCTGTACTACCTCACTCAATTCTTTAAGGATATCTCTTTGAAGTCGGGTGAATTGACATAAATAATTCAGCGAACGCATAGCAAAGGTCGCTGAGGAAAACATCTGCTTACCATACCTGTCCATGGTCCTAGACTCCTTGTTAGGAGGATGGACTGGTACAGAAGGATCTGCAAGTTCCTTCTTGGTGGCGGCCGCCACCACCATGGCATCAACTGGGACACCTTTAGTGAGAAACTGTTTTTCAGTGGGGGCCGTGATAAATTTAGAAGGCCTCCTGGGGACTAGTTCCACAGAATCAGGAGATGCCCACGTCTTTCGAGCTATCACGTCCATGAGGGGGTCGAAAGGCGGAGACACCCAGGAGGTGGAGGGTCGAGATCCAAAAGCCTCCAGGTATACCGACTCATCCTCGGAAAGATTAATGGAGCGCCAGTTCCCCCTCTGTTTCAGGAGTTCAAGGATGTCTGAAAAAGAGACATCCTCAGAGGGGGATCTTGGGGACCCCTCCGACTCATCTAAGTCGGTATCTGATGTCGTAGACTCAGGGAAGTCTAAGTGCTTCCTCTTGCAGGTCCTCTTACGCGGGGGTTCCCCTGAAGGATCAGGAGAAACCTCGGAAGAGGAAGTTCTTCCCAATGGGGAAACCTGGGGCGGTGGATCTCTGGGTCCGGGAGCAAGAGAGTGGGAAGAGACATCTACAGGCACTGTAGAGGGAGGAGCTAAAGGAACCGACTGCTGACTGAGCTCGGGGGCTAGCACACTCCTCATCACCTCGAAGGCTTCCCTCCCGGGAAGGACAAAGAGCTCCCGCTCCGAAGAAACAGGAATCCCCGGCCCCACCGAAAGGGAAGGCTCCGAAGCAGATGTCGGCGCCGAGCTCACCAAGGCCGAAGCCCCGAGAGGGAGAACGGGGTCGGACAAGGGTCCGATGCCACTCGCCCCCTCGGAACAGACCAGGGAAGCCCGACGACCGGATCCCTCCAAGGATGGTCTCAAGGAGGAGATAGGAGTCGAAGACGACGGAGCCGAAAGGGGTGGTATCGGCTCCGAAGCACCAACAGTCACGGTACCAATAATCTCCGGCTCCGAGCTCTGAAGGAGAGTCGAAGGAGGAATTTCTGGAGGGTGTGGAATAGCGGTCGTCTGCTGAGACGGGCTATGGAACATCTGGGCCAGTGCCTGTGATTTCAGCAGTCTACTCACCACTCTCTCCAAGTCATGGTCTGAGAGTCTGGAAGACCTTGAGGATCGGCTCTGATGGCTCCGCTCCGAAAGTAAGGGATAGGCCGGAGCCGAGTGGATAGACTCCAGCGAAGGAGATCTAGATCTCTTTCTCGACGGAGCCATCGGAGCCGAAGAACCTTCGTTTCCAGTTGGAGCCGACAGCTTGTCGGCTCCGAGCTGGGTTAGAGATGTGTCGGCTCTAGCCAGAGCCGACACAGGCTTCGAAGCTAGGGTATCGGCTCCAGCCGGAGCCGACACAGGTGCTGAAGCCAGGGTATCGGTGCAGATCGGCGCCGATACTAAACCTTCCGAGAAGGAAGGATCGGCTCCGGATGGAGCCGATCTCGACTCTGGTGGAGTCAGAACCAAGGCCACAGACTTGGACACTGAAGGCTGGGCCTTGGATGGCTTTGAGGGCTTCCTGGAGCCGGACTTAGCCGGGGAGCTCTCAGGCTTGAGAAGACCTCTTATGATCAGTTTATTTCTACGTTCCTGCAGGACTCTCTGGCTGAAAGAGTGGCAAATAGCACAGGAGTCCTGCAGGTGTAGGGGTCCCAGGCAATAAATACAAGAAGTGTGACCGTCTGTCAGAGACATCTTCTGACAGCACGAGTCACACTTCTTAAAGCCTGAGACCCTAGTGTCTTTAGACATGACTGAGTTCTAAACACAAACACACACACACTCAGTCCAACAATTACACTAACTATACAAAAAACTAAGTACAGGGAAATAAAAACACAGACACACCTAAAACAAATCCTGACAGGAAATTGTTTGGGAGGGTAAGGCCTAAGGCCTGAATAACAGAAAATATGGATAAGGGAACGGAAAACTAACGGGAATAGGGCTAAGTGAATTGGCGAACTAACAAACTATAAATATGAAAATATTAAGGTACTGGGATGGCTAAATCTCTTGGAAAAGAGTAATTAAATTCACTTACCAGGAGCTGGCAAAAGAAGGTGACCTCATGAGCGAAGCGGCAAACGAGATCTGGGTAATCACCGCCTTGCATCATGGGATATGGGGCTGCCTCGAGCTGGTAAAAGTGACTCTCGAGCTTAGCAAGTGCCGAGTCAGAGCCTAGGATCGGCTCCGAACCCATCCAGCAAGAATGAAGGTGAGATTGACAACTTAACATGGACAAGTTCTTAGTAGGCCAGTGCCTATTAAATCTTGGAGGTTGTCCTTGTAAGAAATCTTTCACAGTTTACATAGATTTAGCTTTATCTTCCATCTTTTTTAGAACTTCTTCAGCCTTATTGTCAAACAGACAGTCCTGCTGCAAAGGAGCATCCAACAATTTTGCTTTAACATGATCAGGCAGAGATTGCTACTTAAGCCAAGCATGCCTTATAAGCACAGACCCAGTAACAACAGCCCTGCAAGAGGCCTCCAAAGAATCAAAACCACATTGCAAAGTATGTTTTCCAACTTGTTCAGCTGAATGCAAAAAATCCTGTAAATCCTTATTTTCCAGTCAGAAATCAACATAATTTTCTGTTTAAGCAGTCCCATAATACGCTACTGATATTTTAGCATATGGAATTGACAGTTTAAAGCCCTGATTGCCAAGGTTGCAGAAGTATAAACCTTTTTACCCCATCTATCCCGCGCCCTGCAGTCTCTATCAGAGGGAGTAGGATTTTTAGCAGTAGAAGCCTTAATGCCCTTGGGCCCCTGAAAAATGGTTTCAGGGTCCGCAACAGGATTTTTGAAAAGGAATTTGTGGGAGTCAGGAACCCTGTAGTATCTGTCTGGCTTACAAGGGGCCGGAGGCAGGGAATCAGGGGCCATACTGGATTCTGAAAACACATCATCAACAATGTCTAGTACAGGAGGTACAGCCAAAGGCCAATGCTGAGGAAGAAAGAAATCCCTAAGCCTCTTTTTGGATTCAGAAAAATCCTGACTTTCCCAGTGGAAATGCTTCCTTAAGGTATGTAAAGTTTCCCCAAAAGAAAAATCCTCAGGGGGAGAAGCAGAAGGAATGGAATCCTCTGCATTAGCATCCTCATAAGTAGGCATGGACAAATCCTGTTCATTAGAAGTGTCAGAAGAAACAGAGTCCTGTTCAGAAGATTCATAGTCAAGTTCAGCCCTAGGCCTCTTAGAAGGGGGGGGGGGGTTGACTTCCCCTAATTAGAGTAATTAAATCTTCAGCCATTTTGAACATTTGTTTTTTAGGCATAGTGGCCTGAACATGTTGCCTGGGCATCGGTTTTTTAGACATAGATCGAGATTTTGGCCTTAATATTGAAGGAGGTGTCGGTTTAATATACAAATCTGTAGGCCTGGATACACCCTCAGAAGCCGGTGCCTGCAATGCAGCTCCTGACCCATCTAAGGCAGAGACATCCGTGGGCTCCATAGGTGAAGCATCTCTCAGCATACCGGACTCCGAATGGGTCTCAATAGAGGCTTGCGAATCAGAAGTAGCGGGTATCAGGGGCCGTGAAATCGCCTCATTGAGTACCGGCGAACTGGCGACTGGCTTAGGAGAAGCATCGTCGGCAGTTTTGGACCTCAATGGCCTGTCTCTGTCTTTTTCTTTGCGTTTTTTTCGGTATTCCGGTAGTTGGATGGCAAACCAACGTAATTTCTGGATAATTAAACCGAGAACCGAAATATTTAGAAGCAAAAATGTACCAACGACGGATAGTGCACTGATTAAATAAAGCACTAAACTGACAACAAGGTATGTCGTGGTCAGGGCCTAGAGGCAAGGAATACAGTACAAATGGAAACTTTATGAGGTATTTGCTTCCCACAAGTCATACAATTATTAACTTTTACTGACATCGGTAAGGAGCAAGAAAAAGTTTCCCCAACGGGGTACTTTGCTTTTTAGTTGAAGACTTCGGTTTGAAACTCTAAAACTAAAATTTCAGGAGTCGGCCGACCGGCACTTGCGAACTGCTTCTGCTTCAAGCACCGCACGGCAAGAAAGACTGCTGTAATGACGTCGGCTGCATGTTTTATACCCCTGACGACCTGACGTTATGGAAGAAGGGACAGCATCCAACGCAGGACCCAAGACTTTATTAATCAGGCCAACTGAGAGCAACCTGCCAGCAGACTACCCAAATGTAATGACTGCAACAGTGAAACACGAACATCTCTCTGTTCAGAGTGGAGGCAAAGAGATCTACCTGGGGAGTTTCCCACTGATGAACAATTTGAAGGAAGACGTCTTGGTTCAGCATCCATTTGTGAGGGTCTGCCTTGCTTATACTCCAGTAATTTGTGATTGAATTTAGTCCTGCTGGGATGTATACAGTTTGCAGAAACAGACTGTAGTGTATTGGAAAGTCCCAAGTCATCACAGCAAGCCTACAAATGTGATAAGACTTTGTTCCCGCTTGTTTGTTGATATTCTACATGACTGTGGTATTTTCTATTAAGATATGAAGAGGCTCTGGGCTCCAACAGTGATGAAGGGTCTGGAGGACAAAGGCCAGGCTTTCATCTCATTGAAGTTTATATCTTTACACCTACCTTGCTTAGACTAAAATCCTTGAACGTTGGCACCCATTGGGCAACCCCCCCCCCCCCCCGGTAGTGTCTGGCACATCTGTGAAGACCTTTAGAATGGGAGAAGTGACACCTGGATTGACTCTTTTCTAGTTGCTCCATCTAAAACGTTCTTTCTTGACAAAAGGCAACAAATTATTAAAACAAGGACACTCATCCATCAGAGAATAAATAAGAATTTTTAAAACTGAACACACTTGTTATTCCTCCTGAAGGGAGGGTGCTGCAAGACTGTTCATGGAGATTACTTATTTGTAGAATCTAAATATACAAATAAATATTTGAGCAGGTGGCCTAAAAAGGCAGAGCATAATATGCAATTCTGACTATTCTAGCAGTTTGCCTGTTGCTTTACCTATTTGGTGAAATGTGAATAAATATTAAAATGGGCAACAATCTGCTGTTAGTATCCAGAGAACATGAATAAATATTAAAATGGGCAACAACCTGCTGTTGGTATCCACAGAATGTGAATAAATATTAAAATGGGCAATAACCTGTTGTTGGTATCCAGGGAAAACAACCATGTAAGCAGGATTGACTATCTTGAAATCTATACTGCCACTACAGACAAGGTGGTCAGGAAAATGTACCAATTGAGTCACTAATTATAAGCTTTTAGTGCCGATTTGGAGGATGCTCCATCTGGCTTGGAATTTGGAGACTTCTCTAGAATTACGACTTCAGAAAATATAGCTGGATGGTTTCCATACTCAGGGTAACATCCTACCTATTCAGTGAAAACGACTTAACAAAATGGACTTCTAATTGATTCAAAATGTTCAAAACTCCATGTCAGCAAAAAGTTTAAATTTCAGTTGTCTTTTTTGGGGGATGGGTATTGGCAAACCCATCTACTTCCGTACTAATGATATGAAAACACCAGGATTGCTGAACCTTGGACTGAAAAAAAACTCACCATTCAGCAACCCAATTCACTACAGGAACTACTGACTTAGTCAAAAGCCATGATTTGAACAAGCACTCCATAAATTATCTGGCACTGGGAAAGTACACTATTGCCACAGGGCCCAATAATGTAAATAACATACAGGAAGAAATTTATATGCACTGCAAATAACTCGTGTTCACAAATGCACCTACATCAACAATCTGTACAGAAGATAAAGATCTATTGCGGGGGGGGGTTCTGGCAATAACCGAGGTGTGTTGGAGATAAGGGGAGAAACACTAAGATCACAGTACGGTGTTAAAAAGTACAGTTGTGCAAGAGCTTATAACAGGAGATGTCCTATTGATTTCTGTTGCAGTATTCCAAACAGATTGTTTGGTACTTTGGGCAGATGTCCAGATAACCGAAGATAAAAACCTTCCAAACAGCCGTATGTCAGACGATAAAACCAAAAAAATTAACTGGCCAGTTAAGATGGGAGAGCCAGGAAGACCATGACATACCTCAGTCCATCAAAAAAAGGGAAGTAGATGCATCAGAAAATGGGGAAGGTAGACAGGAAAGCAATACTGCAACAGTAATTAGTAGGACATCTCATTACAGTAAGTTCTTCTACAACTGTACTATGTCCTTCCTTATATCACTGTTGCAGTATTCCAAACAGATGGGCGATTTCCAAAGTTTGAGAGACGTGATGGGTGGATATGAGAGAGGAGAAAGTACAGTTGTGTACACTTACCATAAATGTAGATGTTAGAGTGTATTCACTGTTGCAGTCATCATATTTGGGTTATCCCTGCCAGGGTATCCCTCGGCCGGCCCGAAAACCAAAGTCTTAGTATTTCTGCATCGGTTGCTCTCGCTTCAGAACTGACGTCAGGTCATCAGTAGTATAAAGTAAGGCAGCCGACGCCATTATATCAATTTTTCTTGCCCTAACCTGTCTGGAGTCCCCAAGTGGGAGCCAGGTTATGGTGGAAGAACCCACCAGTAGAAAGTAAATAACAATATGTGCCTTATAAGGAAAGAGAAGAAAGAAAGAATGGGCTGGAGGGAGGGAAACCAGGACTGCAACAGTGAATACACTCAAACATCTACATTTATGCTAAGTGTACATAACTGTACTATGTTCTTCGTATTTCACTGTTGCAGTCATCACATTTGGGTTGATTCCCAAAGCTGAGGAAAAGGGTTGAGGCAATCAAGGAAACTAGGGGCTGGCTAGGATGCCCTGCAAGACTGCAGAGACAAACCCTGCCCTGGATTTTGAGATGGTAGGTAGGCGGTAATCTTTGGTGAAAGTGTGAACAAATGTCCAGGCAGCAGCCTCCAGGATGTCCCTGGTGGGGAGTCCTCTGAGGAAACCTGCAGAGGTGGAGGCTGCTCTGGTGGAGTGAGCCCTGACCCCCTTGGGGGAAGGCTTTCCATGCTGTTTGTAGCAGAAATGGATGCAGTGTGCTATTCACTTGGAGATGGCTTGTTTGGAGATGGCTTTGCCCTCTGCCCCTGTAGCAACGCTAACCAGCAATTGATCAGACTTTCTGAAGGATTTAGTCCTGTCTAGGTAGAATCTAAGCTGCCTGTGCACATCTAGAGCATGCAGGATCCTTTCCCCCTTGTTCTGTGGGTTAGGGGAAAAAGGTGGGCAAATGAATGGATTGGTTTTGAGAGCTACACTGGACGCCACCTTGGGCATGAAGAAGGGTTAGCCCTGAGCGATACCCTGTTAGCATGGAAGATGATGAAGAGTTCCATGGCCATGAGTGCATGCAGCTCAGAGACCCTTCTGGCTGAAGTGATGGCCAGAAGGAAAGCTGTCTTCCAGGGGAGAGAAATTTTAGCTCTGCTGAAGAGGCATGTTCGAAGTGGGGGCGGGGGGTGGGGTCAGTTTTTCCAACACAAAGTTAAGGTCCCAAGTTGGGGTTGGTGCTGCTCTGGGTGGCCTCAATTTGCTAGCCCCGCTTAGGAAAGTACAGTTGTGTACACATACCATAAATGTAGATGTTCGAGTGTAATCACTGTTGCAGTCTTCACATTTGGGTTATCTGCCTGCAGGTAGCCCTCAGCTGGCCTGAATACAAGAGACTTGGGATTTCTGCGTCGGAAGCTGTCGCTTCTTCCATGACATTGGGTCGTCAGGGGTATAAAACATGAAGCCAATGCCATTACATCAGTTTTTCTTGCCCCAGATGTCAGGTGCCCCCACAATAGAAAGCAATTATATGGTGTGGAACACCCTAGTAAAAAGCAAATACACATAGTACAAGATATGCCAAACCAAAAAGGATAGGTGAAAGCAAAGACAATCAGGGGGGCTGGAGGGAGGGTAACCAAGACTGCAACAGTGAAAATACTCAAACATCTACATTTGTGGTAAGTGCACAAAACTGTACTATGTTCTTTGTGTTTCACTGTTGCAGTCATCACATTTGGGATTATTCCCAAAGCTAAGGAAGGGTGGAGGTAGATTAAGAAGCATTAGAGCTGGCAATCAGGCCCTGTAAGACTGGTGAGGCAAATACAGCTCTGGACTTAGAAAAGGTAGGCAAGTGGTAATGCTTGGTGAAAGTGTGTACAGAGCTCCAGGTTGCAGCTTCCAGGATGTCCCTGGTAGGAACTCCTCTGAGAAATGCAGTAGAGGTAGATGTAGCCCTAGTGGAATGAGTTCTTATCCCCTGTGGGGTAGTTTTTCCATGGTGCTTGTAGCAGAAATGGATGCAGTGTGCTATCCATTTGGAAATGGTTTGCTTTGAAATGGCCTTCCCCTCTGCCCCTGCAGCAAAGCTGACTAGCAGCTGGTCAGATTTTCTGAGAGGCCTAGTCCTTTCCAAATAGAATCTAAGCTGTCTGTGCACGTCCAGAGAGTATCCTTTTCCCCTTTATTCTTAGGATAAGGGAAAAAAGTAGGCAAATGAATGGACTGGTTTAAAGCCACACTAGACACCACCTTGGGCATAAAAGATGGGTTAGTCCTGAGGAAACCCTGTCCGCGTGAAAGATAATGAAGTCCTCCACTGCCATAAGTGCCTGCAGTTCAGACACTCTACTTGCTGAAGTGATGGCTAGAAGTAAAGCTGTTTTCCAAGAGAGGAATTTTAATTCTGCTGTAGGAGCCTGTTCAAAGGAGGGAAGAGTAAGTTTTTACAATACAAAGTTAACGTCCCAGGCTGGAGTGGGAGCTCTCCTGGGGGATCTTAAATTTTTGGCCCTTCTAAGAAAAGTACAGTTTTGTACCTACCATAAATGTAGATGTTCGAGTGCTAATACAGCTGCAGTCATAACAGATGGGTTCTCCTGCCGTCAGGCGGGTCCTCGGTCGGCCGAATTCCAAAGTCTAGGTCCGTTGTCAGTTGTCGTCACTTCTTCCCTGACGTCAGTGCGACAGGGGTATAAAGGAACCAGCCAACGCCATTTTCTTCAGTTTTTCTTGCCCCAGATGTCAGGTGCCCCCAGAAGGAAGGCAATACATAAATTTGTGTAATAATGCAGTGCAATATAATCAAAATACAGTAGTTGCAAGCAAATACATCATAAATGAATACCCCAATCAGGTTGTATGAGGATGTGTTAGCCCATAGGCCTGTCCCAAGAGGGGAAGGAGGGAGGGAAACCTGGACTGCAGCTGTATTAGCACTAAAACATCTACATTTATGGTAGGTACAAAACTGTACTATGTTCATCGTGCATACAGCTGCAGTCATAACAGATGGGTAGAATCCCAAAGCTAAGAAAGGGGTGGTAGGCACTAGGTGGAACTAGGAGGAGCCAAAATGCCCTGCAAGACTGCAGTGGCAAAGCCTGCTCTAGATTTGGAGTATAATGGTAGGTTGTAGTGCTTGGAGAAGGTATGCACAGAATTCCAAGTGGCTGCTTCCAAAATATCCTTGGTAGGAACTCCTCTGAGGAAGGCTGCAGAGGTGGCTGTGGCCCTGGTGGAATGAGTTCTAATGTCTGTAGGTACAGTTTTGCCATGAAAGGAATAGCAAAAGCGTATGCAGTGGGCTATCCATTTTGAGATTGTCTGTTTGGAAATTGGCTTTCCTTGAGCTCCTACAGCATAGGACACAAGGCGCTGTTCTGAATTTCTGAAAGGCTTTGTTCTGTCCAAACAATAACGCAGTTGTCTGTGGATGTGTCCAAGGAATGTAGTAATCTCTCCATTTTGTTTTGAGGATTAGGATAAAAAGCAGGTAAATGTATGGCCTGATTTAAAGCTACCCTGGATAACACTTTAGGCATAAAGGACGGGTTGGTTCGTAAGGAAACTCTGTCCTGATGGAAGATGATAAAAGGCTTGACAGCCATGAAAGCCTGTAGTTCTGAAACTCTACGAGCTGAGGTGACAGCCAGAAGGAAAACGGTTTTCCAGGACAAATATTGCAAATCTGATGAGGCAGCTGGCTCAAAGGGAGGCAAGGTCAGTTTTTCCAGAATGAAATTAAGATCCCAAGCAGGTATTGGTTGTTTCCTTGGAGGTCTTAAATTCTTAGCCCCTCTGAGGAACTGTCTTAGAGGGTGAGAGAATAAAGGTGGATCAGTGTTGTATTCTGCAGAAATGGCTGAGGCATGGATTTTGATGGAGGAGAATGAAAGTCCACTGCTTAGCAGCTCAGCCAAATATTGTAGTATTTGAGGTAAATTCAGTTTGCCAGGATCCTGGCCCTTTTTCTCATTCCAGACACAAAACCGTTTCCATTTTGTGGAGTAAGCTTTTCTACTTCATGGCCTTCTGGCCTCCAAAATGACATCCTGCACCTCCTTGGAGAGTAGGGCCTGTTGTGATGCTAAGGAATCTTCCATGCGGCTAGATTGAGTGGTTTTAGCTGGCTGTGAAGAGTTTTGAAGCTGTGCTGAGTCAGAAGAGGCGGCATTAGAGGCAGGGTCCATGGTGGGGAATGTGTCAGGCTCCTCAGGAGTGGGTACCAGTGTTGCCTTGGCCAGTCTGGAGCAATGAGAATCATCTTTGGTCTGTCTGCTCTGGTTTTCATTAGAACTTTGGGCAGCAGAGGAAGAGGTGGGAAGGCATAAACTGTCATTGATGTCCAACTGAAAGATGTCCACTCTCCAGGCCTTTGGATGGAAAATCCTTCAGCAGAATTTTGTCAATTGATTTTTGTGGGAGGCAAAGAGATCTATGTCTGGCCTTCCCCATTCTTGGATTATTTCTGTAAAAACTTTTGGATGCAATTTCCATTCGTGTGGATCTGTCATATTCCTGCTTAGCTTGTCTGCCAGCGTGTTTTCCTTGCCTGGCAAGTACTGTGCTTGTAGTTCCATTTGTAAGTCCATGGCCATGTTCCAAAGTGACATGGCCAGTCTGCATAGGGGGTAAGAATGTGTTCCTCCCTGTTTGTTTATGTTCCACATAACTGTGGTGTTGTCCATTCTTATCAATAGTTGACCTGGTTGTAGAAGGTCCTTGAAAGCTATAATAGCATTTATTACTGCTAGCATTTCCTTTTGATTGATGTGAAGGTGCTTTTCATTTTGGGACCATTTGCCCTGAATGCACCGATCTGGCATGTGCACCCCCAGGCGTAGTCCGAGGTGTCTGTTGTGATGACTTGATTTGCTTGAGGCTTGCTGAATGGAAGACCTGTGTTTGTTTGACATGCTTGAGCCCACCACAGAAATTCCTTTTGCAGACATGGAATTAGTGGTATTATTGTTTCCAAACTGTGGCTGTGTTGAGACCATATGTTTTTCAGGTACCATTGTAGTTTCCTCATATGCAGCTTTGCACATGGGATTAGTAAGATGCAAGATGCCATGAATCCCAGAGCCTGCAGGATTTTCCTTGCAGTCAGCCTGGTGCAATTTGCTAGTGTTCTGAAGTATTGAATTAGTTGCCCTGCTTCTCTGGCGTGAGGTAGGCCATCTGGGTGTTTGTGTCCAAATTGGCACCCAGGAAAATTATCTTCCAAGAGGGTATTAGCCTTGATTTCTTTTTGTTGACTGTGTATCCCAGAGAGTTCAACAACATTATTACATAAGCCAGATGTTTCAGAAGAATCTGCTTGCTGTCCGCTTGGATCAGGCAGTCGTCCAAATAGGGGTATATTTGTATCCCTTGAAGTCTGCAGTAAGCAATTACTGATGCCAGGCATTTCGTGAATACTCTGGGTGCAAGTAGATAAGCCAAAGGGCAATGCAGAGAATTGATAATGGGTTGAACCTGCAAGAAATCTGAAGTACCTTCTGCAATTCTGTCTGATTGGGACATGCAGGTACGCCTCCTTGAGGTCCAATGTTACCAGCCAAGACTCCTTGCCCAGCATGGGAAGAAGTTGCTGTAGAGTGAGCATCTTGAATTTTGGTACGAGTAGAAATGTGTTTAGGATGGATAGGTCCAAAATAGGTCTCCAATCTTTTCCCTTCCTTGGTACCAGAAATAGCCTGGAATAAAAACCTTGACCTTGTTAGATGCGTAGGTACCTCTTGAATAGCTTTCATGTTTATGAGATCTGTAATTTGCCTTTGTGCCTCTGCCCTTTGATTGTGTGGCAGGTTTGGCATGCCTCTCATTTTTGGAAGGGTGTGAAAATGGAATTTGTAGCCTCTGTTTATAATGTCCAGGATCCATTTGTCCTTTGTGACAATGTGACAATTTTTTGAAAATAATGCCAGCTTTCCTCCTAAGGGGCTGCCATTTGAGACTTGGTTGGCATGCAAAGGGGAAAGTCATTGGGTTTGCTTTCTGAAAGATTCTGGAAGTTATCCTCACCACCTCTTTGTGTAGGAGCTTGCCATTGTCTGCCTCTAAACGATCCTTGGGTTGTCCTCTGCCCCTCGAGCCTGTATCTGCCTCTTTGGGGTCTGTCCGTGGCAGGAAAGGACCAGTTTTGGAAGGCCAATTTCTACTAAAACGTGGGGTTGTACCTGTAGAAAATCTTTCACAGTTTGCATTGATTTAGCCTTTTCCTCCATTTTCCTTAATACCTCCTCAGCATTAGCACCAAATAGTACATCCTTTTGAAGAGGGGCGTCTAGTAATTTAGCTTTGACATGATCAGGCAAGGCTTGTTCCTTGAGCCAGGCATGCCTACGTATGACTGATCCTGTAACAGCAGCTCTACATGAGGCCTCTAGAGCATCAAAACCACATTATAAGGTATGCTTACCCACTTGTTCTGCACTATGCATCAAATCCTGCAACTCCTTCAAGTCTGGTTGTTCAGGTTGTGACATTTTACTTTTCAATTGTGATAAACTGTTGGTATTTTAGCATATGGAACTGACAGTTTAAGGCCCTCATGGTTAAGGTAGCTGAGGTATATACCTTTTTTCCCCACCTTTCTAAGGATCTGGAATCTATCTCGGAAGGTAATGGATTTTTAGCAATGGAGGCCTTAACTCCCTTGGGGCCCTGTGAGATGGTTTCTGGGTCAGCAGCATGGCTTTTGTATAGAAATTGGTGTGAGTCAGGAACCCTGTAGTACCTGTCAGGCTTAACTGGAGCTGGAGGTAGAGAGTCCGGGTTAAGGCAGGCCTCCGAGTAAACATCATCTAGGATGTCCAAGACAGGAGGTATAGCCAGAGGCCTGTGCTGAGGTAGCAAGAGAAATTCCCTAAGCCTTTTCTTGGAATCTGAATAATCTTGGCCTTCCCAGTGGAAGTGTTCCCTTAAGGTATGCAAAGTTTTCCCAAATGAGTAATCCTCAGGGGGGGATACAGAAGGATGGACTCCTCCATAAGAGTCTTCAAAAGGGGAGTAAGAATGTTCCTGATCATCAGAGTGCGCTGAAATAATGGAGCCCTGATCAGAGGAGGGGGAATCTTCCTCCACTCTGGGCCTTTTGTCCGGTGGGGGCTGAGAACCTCTGATAAGAGTAATTAAATCCTCAGCCATTTTAAGCATCTGTTTCTTAGGCATGGGGCCTGGAGATGGGCCCTGTGTAGCTGGTCTCTTAGAGTGCATGGTTGCTTTAGACTTAGTGAAAGCCTTGATGGAGAAAGAAGAGGAAGGTCTGAAGACACCTTGAGTGGAGGTGGACCTGTCCACATTCTGAGTTTCAACGCCAAGAGTGGCTTCGGTATCTGTAGTCGGGGTGTGGGCCGAGGAGCCTGCGACCTCGGGCACAGGAGACACCACCAAAGTGTCGTCGGTAGTCAAGGGCTGCGTAGGCGCCTCGCTGAGAACCGGACCACGTGTAGACGGCTTTGGCGTGGTGTCGGTAGAGGCCGCGGACCTCGTGTGTCGGTCCTTATCTTTGCGTTTTTTTAGACAAAACTGGAGTCGGAATATCCGACGACATAATATAGTTAAATGCTTTCCCAAAATAATGCTGGGCGAACTCCGCCCGACGCTTAATGGTGCGTTTGTTGAATGTAGCACAAAAGCGACAGACCGAGACGTCGTGGTCTGGGCCTAAACAAGGTATACAGAGGGAATGGAAATCCTTATGCGGTATTTGCTTCCCACAAGAAATACAATTATTAACTTTGTCTGACATCGGTCTGAGGCAAGAAAAGTTTCCCCAGCGGGGTACTTAGCTTTCAAGAAGACTTCGGTTTCCAAATTTTCGTAATCTCAGGAGTTGGCCGACCGGCACTTGCAAACTGCTTCTGCTTCGGGCATCGCGCGGCAAGAAAGACTGAAGAAAATGGTGTTGGCTGGTTCCTTTATACCCCTGTCGCACTGATGTCAGGGAAGAAGCGACAACAACCGATGCCAGACCTAGACTTTGGAATTCGGACGACCGAGGACCCGCCTGACTGCAGGAGAACCCATCTGTTATGACTGCAGCTGTATGCACGATGAACATCTGCTTTACCAGAGGATGAGAGAAGAGGGGTGGCTCAGTATTATAGTGAGCTGAGATGACTGAGGCATGAATCTTAATGGAAGAGAAGGATAGGCCCTCATGGAGCATTTCTGTTAAGTAATCTAGTATATGAGGTAAGCTGGGCAATGTTGTGCCCATCCCCTGAGACTGGCTCCAGGGACAGTATCTTTTCCACTTTTCTGAATAGGATTTTTCAAGTACTAGGCCTCCTTGCCTCAATGATGACATTCAGCACCTGCTTACTGAGGGTTGTTAGAGGTAAGCTCAGGGGATTAGCCAGGCTGCAAGTTTCAGGGTCTGAAGCTAAGGGTGCAGAATCTGGCCCACCTGCTGGGACAGCAAGGAAGGAGTCTGAGGAAGGTGCCATGGTTGTAGCGCTGTCAGACTGTGCAAAAGAGGGTACCCTGTGCTGACATGGCCAGTCTGGTGCAATCAGGATTGTCCTGTTTGATCTTTATTAGAACCTTCAAGAGGAAAGGCAGAGGGGAAAAGGCATAGACAGAGGCTTTCCCAGGTAAAGAATAGGGCATCCACTTTCCAAGCTTGACTGGGGGGAGTTCTGGTGCAGTATTTGTTCAATTGATAGTTCTGAGGGGAAGCAAACAGGTCCACCTCTGGTGTCCCCCATCTGTTCCTCAAAAGCTTGAATATTTTGGGTTCCAGTTTCAATTTGTGTGGGTCCATGAGATTTCTGCTTCAGTCATCTGCCAGTGAATTTAATTTGCCTGGCAGGAATTGAGCTTGTAGGTGCACTTGGTTGCTCAAGGCTGTGTTCCACAGAGCCATGGCTAGTTTGCAGAGTGGGTTGGAATGGGTTGACCCCCTGCTTGTTTATGTACAACATAACTGTGGTGTTGTCAGTCTTTACCAATAGTTGTCCTGGAAGAATATGTGTTTTGAAGGCTGTCAGAGCATTCTGTACAGCTAACATTTCTTTTTGATCGATATGCAGGTGCATCTGCTTTGGGTTCCATTTGCCCAGAATACGCTGCCCTGCCATGCGAGCCCCACATGCATAGTCTGATGAGTCTATTCTTGGGGTTTGGGCGGCAGGGGGTAGAGTGAAAGAGTTTCTTGTTGTGGTTGCAGGTGTCTGCCCACCAAAGGAACTCTGCCCTAAGACAAGGAATGATAGGAATTGTTGTTTCCAGGTCCTGAGAATGTTAATATCGTAGACTTTTTAGATACCACTGAAGTTTCCTCATATGCAGTCTTGCAAATGGAATTAACAGAATTCAAGAGGCCATGAACCCCAGAGCTTGCAGTATTTTCCTTGCAGATAGCCGAGTTACTGTGGCCAGTAGGTTGAAGTAGGTTGTCAAATAAATTTGTTTCTCTGGAGTGAGGAATGCCATCTGGGAAGTTGTGTTCACGCTTGCTCCCAGGATGGTACTAGGTGTGATTTCGTTTTGCTGATGGTGTACCCCAGTGAAGTCAGAAGTCACTTTATAAATGTCAAGTGTTGTAGTAGCAAGTCCTGACTTTCCACCTGAATCAGAGAGAAAGTACTTGCTTTTGGGCCTCCACCCACTGGTTTGGGGGTTGGTCTGGCCATCCACTTACGGTTTGGAGTGAGTGGAAGTGGAATCTGTATTCTAGGGAAACAATGTTTAAAACCCATTTGTCTTGGGTAATGTGTACCCAGTTTTTTGCACGCAGGGCGAGTTTTCCTCCTAAAGGTGCAAGTAGTTGAGCAAGGCTTGGAGGAGTAAAGGATGTCATTGTGCAATTTTACCATAGGGGGTGGCTTACTACTCCTTGATTTGGATGTGGGAGCACCCCACTGCTTAGATCTGTGCATAACCTGAGACTGTCTGGTGGTCTGCTGCCCCTGGGTTTGGACTGAGAAGGCCTGGACAGGACTGGAAAGGACCAGTTCTTTGAAGGCCAATGCCTACTGAATCTAGGTGGCTGTACTTGAAAGAAATCTTTAAAGAGTTTGCATAGATTTAGCTTTTTCCTCCATTCTTTTGAGGACTTCTGCTTTATTGCCAAACAGGCACTCTTGTTTTAAGGGTGCATCCAGTAATTTTGCTTTTACATGATCTGGCAAGTTTTGGGGTGCCCTATTTCTGTGTTATTAGGGCGAAGGTTCTTCTGTTGAGCTGCCACTTGCGTGGGTCCAGAAGATTTCTACTCAAGTGGTCCGCCAGAGAGTTGAGAGAATGTGGAAGGAATTGTGCTAACAGGTGGAGTTGCATGGCAGGGGCTGTGTGTCAAAGGGTCATGGCCAGCCTGCATACAGGGTAGGACTGAGGCCCTCCATGATTGTTGATGTACCACATCACAGTTGTGTTGTTTGTTTTGATCAGGAGAGCTCCCGGGGAGAGAAGGTGCTTGAAAGCTATCAAGGCGTGCTGGACAGCTATCATCTCTTTTTGGCTGATGTGCAGATTGATTTGCTGTGGGCTTCATTGGCCCTGTATGCACCTGCCGTCCAGCTGTGCACCCCAGGCATAATCTGATGCACCTGTGGTGAGGGACTGGGTGACATGGGGTGGTGAGAAAGGTATTCCTTTGTTGAGGGAGCATGCTGTTACCCACCAAAGAAAATCTTTTCTGAGGCGAGGTATTATAGGTATAAAAGTCTCCAGGTCTTGAGAGTGTTGACACCAAAGGCTTTTTAGATATCACTGAAGTTTCCTCATATGCAGTCAGGCATATGGAATGAGTAGAATGCAAGATGCCATCAACCCCAGAGCTTGCAGGATTTTCCTTGCGGATAACTGGGGTCTAGTGGCTAGCCGAGAGAAGTAGGCTGTCAGTTAAGTTTGCTTTTCTGGTGTAAAGAATGCCATCTGGGATGCTGTGTCCAGGCTTGCTGCCAGGAACAGAATCCTTTGGGTGGGTACTAGTTTGGATTTCTTTTCGTTGATAGTGTACCCTAGGGAGGTCAGTAGGGATTTTACAAAGGCCAGGTGGCTTGAGCAGCTTTTCCTGTCTGCCTGAATTAAGCAGTCGTCTATGTATGGGTAAATTTGTACATTTTTTTGTCTGCAAAAGGCAATGGCGGGAGACGGACATTTTGTGAAAACTCTAGGAGCAGCAGATAAGCCAAAGGGAAGCACAGAGAACTAAAAGTGCAGAGATCGTCCCCTGAAACACAGATATTTTCCTGCAGGATTCCCTGACATGAATGTGGAGGTAGGCCTCTTAAGTCTGGAGTGGCTAGGCAAGCATTCTTGGACAGCATAGGAAGTAGTTGCTGGAGGGTGAGCATTTTGCATCACCAGGAAGGTGTTTAGAATGGATACATTGAGGATGGGGCGCCAACTGACCTCTTTTCTGGGTACCAGAAAAAGTCGAGAGTAGAAACCTTGGACTATCTGTTCGGCAGGAACGTGCTCTATTGCCCTCATGGAGAGCAGGGAAAGGACTTGCTTTCTGGCCTCTGCCCACTGGTTTGGAGGAAGATCTGGGAACCCTTTGGGGGTTGGTAGTGTGTGGAAAGAAAATATATATCCCTGGGACACTATGTTGAGGACCCAGCGGTCATTGGTAATGGTGGCCCAGGTGCTTGTGTGGAAGGTGAGTTTTCCTCCTAGGGGCAAGTGCAGGTGGGCAGAAGGAGGGGGTGGTGAAGGAGAGTCATGGTGAGTTCTTAAACATGAGTAGGTGGCTTTGCCTACTGAATCTGGGTGGCTGGACCTGTAGGAAATCCTTAACTGTCTGCATAGATTTAGTGTTTGCTTCCATCTTTTTTAAGACCTCCTCTGCCTTGGTGCCAAATAAGTTGTCTTTGTGCAAGGGGGCATACAAAAATTAAGATTTAACATGGTCTGGCAAGGGCTGCTCCTTAAGCCATGTATGCCTTCAGAGGACAGAACCGGTGACTGCTGCCCTGAAAGAAGCTTCTAGGGCATCAAAGTCACAGTGCATGGTGTGTTTAGTTACTTGGTTTGCAGAATGCATTAAGTCTTGTAACTCTCTAGATTCTGCATAAGCAGGAAAGGAAGACATTTTTTATTTGAGTAGTTCGAAGGTATGTTGCTGAAATTTTAGCACATGGAACTGACAATTTAGTGCTCTAGTAGCAAGAGTAGCTGAGGTGTATACTTTTTACCCCATTTGTCCAGTGCTTGGGAATCCTACCTGCAGGGGTGGGATTCTTAGCAAGGTTGCTTTAATTCCTTTAGCCCCTTGAGAAATTACCTCAGGGTCAGCAGTAGAATTTTTAAAATGAAAATTGTGAGAGTCAGGGACACTGTAATACATGTCTGGTTTTCTGGGTGCAGGACGGAGGGTGTCAGGAGTCAAGCAGGAAAATATCCTCCACAACATCCAGGACTGGGGGGATGGCCAGGGGTCTGTGCTGTGGAAGATCTAAGAATCCCCCCCGAGTCACTTTTTAGACAGAGTAGTCCTGACTTTCCCATTGGAAATGCTCCCTTAAGGTGTGCAGGGTTTCCCCAAAGGAAAAATCCTCTGGGGGAGAGGCTGAAGGAATGGAATCTTCTGCATCAGAATCCTCATAAGCAGACAGGGGTTGCGTGTCTTCATACTCAGATGCATCAGAGTCATCAGACTCCTGTTCAGACAAAACTACAGGGGACAAATAATTTTTTTCTTCTAGAAAGGGTAGCTTGGGCTTCTCCTGATCAGCATGATATGGTCTTCTGCCATTTTAAGCATTTGAGACTGCGGCAAGGAAGCAGGTGCCTGAGATTGGGTCATCGGTTTCTTGGGTGTAGTTCGTAGCCTGGGCCAAAGAAACTCGGTAGTTTTCGAAAGAATGGTAGTCGTAAAAGAAGTCGGTTTGTGTCAAGAATCAGTAATGCAAAGGCCTTCCTCGAAAGTCGGTGCCTGCTTAGCGGCTCCGGACCAATCCAAGGTAGAGACGACTACAGGATCCATAGTCGAGGAAGAGTTTTGCAGCATACCGGACTCTGAAAGGGTGTCAGTAGTGGCCTGCGAATCCAAAGAAGCGAGCATCAGGTGCTGCGAAAGCACCTCAGTGAGGACCGGAGAACTGACAACAAGCTTAATGGGAGCATCGTTGGTAGGTTTGGACCTGTGCGGTCTGTCTTTATATTTATGTTTTTTTCGGAAGATCTGCTGTCGGATGGCTTACTGAAGCCATATCAAAATTCAAGGACTGTAAGCGAAAATATCTAGCTACAATAAGGGCCCGACGACATATAGTTCTGGTGTTGAACAAAGCACAGAAGCGACAGCGGGGGACATCGTGGTCTGGGCCTAAGCAAGTGACACAGTAAGAATGAAAGTTTCAGTGTGGTATTTGCTTTCCACAGGTGAGACAATTGTTAACTTTTTTTGACATTGGTTAGTGCAGGAATAAACGATCCCTGACGGGGTACTTAGCTTTAGAAGACTTCAGCTTCAGTTTGGAAGACGAAACTCAGGTAAGCGGCCGACCGGCACTTGTGCAAACTGCTTCTGCTTTGGGCTCCATGGCAAGAAAGACTAATTTAATGATGTTGGCTGCCTTACTTTATACTACTGACGACCGGACGTCAGTCCTGAAGTGACAGCAACCGATGGAGAAATACTAAGACTCTGGTATTCGGGCCGGCCGAGGGCTACACTGGCAGAAATAACTCAAATGTGATGACTGCAACAGTGAAACATGAAGAACATCTATCTAGTACTCCACAGAGGACTGACTGGCAAAGGAGGTTCATATCTAGAAAATCAACTAATTTGTAATGTTTGGTAAAAGTATTAAAAAAGGACCAAACAGCTGCCTCTGAAATTGTTCTAGAGCTAATCTCCTTTGTAAAAGGCTCCATATGAGGCCACTGCTCTAACAGAATGGGCTTTTGGCAGAGAGAGTAAGGATTTGTCATGGAAAGTGTAGCAAAAGGAAATGGAATAAGATATCCAGTTAGAAAAGAATAGTTCTGCAACAACTTATCATAACCATACATATCCTCTTCCATGTTGCAGTATTCATAACCTTGGGGAGCTGTTGCCTGCAGCACCAGAGGAGGGGGATTTAAACATTATGGTCGGAGTTTGTGAACATAGGAGGAAGTTTTGAATTTGTCAAAACAAAAGCGCTCATATTGTGGCTTACTTTCAGCTTATGTTTTAAAAGGTTATATTAAAGGCTTCATACCGCTTAAGAGCTTGTGGAACTCTTCATTTCGTTTTTTGAGTCTGGTTCTGGTTTCCTGGTGTGTTTGCAGTATATCAAAGTCTTAGAAACAGGGGTATGTGCGACGTTATGCAAGTTGCATAAACTGACGTAGGCTGTATCTGTAACATCTGCATGTACCCACCTCAGAACTGGCTGCCGCACAGAGACCCCAGGAGTAGAAGGAGAGAAAACAAATTACAAACCTCCCAGACACACAATCAGTGGTTAGGGAAAAGAGTACAGGTAATAATATGGCCAAAAAGGGGGTAGGTGGGTGGAATTGAATACTGCAACATGTAACAGAATGACATCTATGGTTATGGTAAGTTCTTACACAACTATTCTATGTCTTTCTATTCTCATGTTGCAGTATTCATAACCTTAGGGAGAGTACCACAGCTCTCTAGGAAATAACATGGGAGGTAGGTTGGGGAGCAGTCTATGAGACCCTTCAGGATAGACCTAGCAAACCCTGTTCCAGCCCTGGAGATCAAATCCAATTTGTAATGCTTGGTAAAGGTATGTACAGAAGACCAAGATGCAGCCTCTATAACAGAATCGTAATCCACGCCCTTGAAGATATCTGGTGAAGAGGAAGCTGCTCCGGTGGAATGGGCCTTGACAGATGAACTCAATTGCTTTTCATGAAAGGAATAGCAAAGGGCAATAGCCTTAGAAATCCAAGAGGCAACTGTGTGTTTTGACACTGTCTTGCCAAGGGCCCTAGGATGAAAGGAGACCAACAGTTGGTCAGACTATCTGAAGGGTTTTATATTGTCTAAGTAGAAAGTACAGCTGTGTACACTTACCATAAATGTAGATGTTGGAACGTATTCACTGTTGCAGTCATCACATTTGGGTTATCTGCCTGCAGGCAGCCCTTAGCCGCCCTGAATACCAGAGCCTTCGGATTCCTGCATCAGATGCTGTCTCTTCTTCCATGATGTCAGGTTGTCAGGGGTATAAAACATGCAGCCGACGCCATTACATCAGTTTTTCTTGCCCCAGATTTCAGGTGCCCCCACAATGGGAATGAATTATATGTTATGGTACACCTCCATCAAAAAGCAAATACACCAGAAAAACTTAAATATACCAAACATTAATGAAGGGTAGAGCCAAGAGAAGTCAGGGGGCTGGAAGGAGGGTAACCAGGACTGCAACAGTGAATACACTTGAACATCTACATTTATGGTAAGTGTACACAACTGTACTACATTCTTCGTGTTTCACTGTTGCAGTCATCACATTTGGGTTGATTCCCAAAGCTAAGGAAGGGAGGAGGAAGTTAAAGAGCATTACGGCCAGCTATTAAAGCTCTGCAAGACTGCAGTGGCAAAACCAGCTCTGGATTTAGAAAAAAATAGGCATGTGGTAATGCTTGGTGAAAGTATGTACAGAGCTCCAGGTAGCAGCTTCAAGGATGTCCCTGGTAGGGACTCCTCTGAGAAAGGCTGCAGAAGTAGATGCAGCCCTGGTGGAATGTGATCTTATCCCCTGTGGGGTAGGTTTTCCATGGTGCTTGTAGCAGAAATTAATGCAATGGGCTATCCATTTTGAAATGGTTTGCTTTGAAATGGCCTTCCCCTCTGCCCCTGCAGCAAAGCCAACTAGCAGCTGTTCAGATTTTCTGAGAGGCTTAGTCCTGTCCAAATAAAATCTAAGTTGTCTGTACACGTCCAGAGTGAGTATTTGTTCACCTTTGTTTTGTGGATTAGGGGAAAACGTTAGGCAAATGAATGGACTGGTTTAGGGCCACACTAGACACCACCTTGGGCATAAAGGAAGGATTGGTCTTGAGGGAAACCCTGTCTGCATGGAAGATAATGAAGGACTCCACTGCCATGAGGGCCTGTAATTCAGACACTCTTCTTGCTGAAGTGATGGCTAGAAGAAAGGCTGTTTTCCAAGAAAGGAATTTCAACTCTGCAGTTGCAGCTGGTTCAAATGGAGAGAGGGTGAGCTTTTCCAATACAAAGTTAAGGTCCCAGGTTAGAGTAGGGGCTCCCCTGGGGGAGGGTCTTAAATTTTTGGCCCCTCTGAGGAATTGCTTTAGCAGGGGGTGAGAGAACAGGAGTGGTTCAATATTATAATGTGCGGAAATGGCAGAGGCATGAATTTTAATTGACGAGAAGGATAGGCCCTTGTGGAGCATTTCTGTTAAGTACTGAAGAATATGAGGTAAGCTAGGCACTGTTGTGTCCATCCTCTGAGTCAGGCTCCAGGAACAGTATCTTTTCCACTTTTCAGCATAAGATTTTCTAATACTAGGCCTCCTTGCTTCCAGAATAGCTAGCACCTGCTTACTGATGGATGCTATTTGAGAGCTCAAGGAATTAGCCAGGCTGCAAGGTTCAGGGTTTGAAGCTAAGGGTGCAGAATCTGGCTCGCCTGCTGGGACAGCAGGGAAGGTGTCTGAGGTATCATACTGCGCAAGAGGGGGTACCAATGCTGGCATGGCCAGTCTGTTGCAATCAGTATTGCCTTTGGCTTGTCCTGCTTGATCTTTAGCAGAACCTTTGAGAGGAGAGGCAGAGGGGGAAAGGCATAAACCAAGAGGCTTTCCCAGGTGAAGGACAGGGCATTCACTTTCCAAGCTTGACTGTGGGGAATCCTTGTGCAGAATTTGTCCAATTGGTAGTTCTGAGGGGAGGCAAACAGGTCTATCTCTGGAGTCTCGCATATGTTCTTCAAGAGGTTGAATATTTTTGATTCCAGTCTCCATTCGTGTGGGTCCATGAGATTTCTGCTTAGGTCGTCTGCCAGTGAATTTAGCTTCCTGGCAGGAACTGAGCTTGTAGATGCACTTGGTAGCTCAAGGCTGTATTCCACAGATCCATGGCTAGTCTGCAGAGAGGGTACGAGTGGGTTCCCCCTGCTTGTTTATGTACCACAAAACTGTGGTGTTGTCTGTCTTTACCAATAATTGTCCTGGATGGATGTGGTCTTCGAAGGCTGTTAGGGAATTCTGTACAGCTAACATTTCTTTTTGGTTGATATGCAGGTGCATCTGACTCAGGTTCCATTTGCCCTGAATGTACTGCCCTGCTAAGTTTGCCCCCTACATAGTCTGATGCGTCTGTTGTTAGGATTTGGGCAGCAGGGGGTAGAGTAAAAGGGAGCCCCTTGTTGTGGTAGCAGAACTCTGCCCACCAAAAGAACTCTGTCTTCATACAAGGAATGATAGGAATCATTGATTCCAGGTCCTGACAACGTTGGCACCATAGGCATTTTAGATACCATTGTAGTTTCCTCATATTCAGTCTTGCATATGGAATTAGTAGAATGCAAGAGGCCATGAACCCCAGGGCTTGCAGAAATATCCTTGCAGACAGCTGGGTCTTTGTGGCCAGTAGTTTGAAGTAGGCTGTCAAATAAACTTGTTTCTCTGGAGCGAGGAAAGCCATCTGGGAAGTTGTGTTCAAGCTTGCTCCCAAGAATACAATCTGTTGGCAGGGTACTAGGTGAGATTTCTTTTCGTTTATGGTGTACCCCAGTGAAGTTAGAAGCTTCTTTACGAATGCCAGATGGTTTAATAGCAAGTCCTAGCTTTCTGCCCTAATCAGACAATCGTCTAGGTATGGGTATATCTGAATATTTCTCTGCCTGCAAAAATGCAATGGCTGGAGCTAGACACTTTGTGAATACCCTGGGCACAGTAGATAAGCCAGAGGAAGTGCATGGAGCCTGCCCTGAAGTGTAGGTATTTCCTACAAGATTCCCTTATTGGAATGTGCAGGGAAGCTTCCTTTAAGTCTAAGGTTGCCAGCCAGGCATCTTTGCCTAGCATAGGAAGAAGCTGTTGAAGTGTTAACATTTTGAATTTTGGGATTACCAAAAAGGTGTTTAGAATAGAGAGGCCAAAGATAGGACGCCAGGAGCTGTCTTTTCTGGGTACCAGGAAAAGTCTTGAATAAAAACCTTGTCCCCTATGTTCTGCTGGGACAGGATGAATAGCCCTGATACTCAGAAGAGAGAGAACCTGCTGTTGGGCCACTGCCCACTGATTTGGGGGTAGGTCTGGCCAACCGTTTGGGGTTGGTAGTGTGTGCAAGTGGAATCTGTATCCTTGGGAAACTATGTTCAAAACCCATTTGTCCTGGGTAACGAGTTCCCAGTTTTTTGCATGCAGGGCAAGCTTTCCTCCTTAGGGAGCAGGCAGTTGTGCAGGGCTTGGAAGGGTTAAGGTTAAGTCATTGTGCCATTTTTCCGTAGGGGAGTGGCTTACTACTCCCTGCTTTGGAAGTGGGAGCCCCCCCACTGCTTAGGTCTGTGCACATCCTGAGACTGTAACCTAGGTGGTCTGCTCTTCCTGGGTTTGGACTGAGAAGGCCTGGAAGAGACTGGAAAGGACCAATTCTTTGAAGGCCAATGCCTACTAAATCTGGGAAGGCTGTACTTGTAGGAAATATTTAACAGTTTGCATAGATTTAGCTTTTTCCTCCATCCTTTTGAGGACGACTTCTGCTTTGTTGCCAAAAAGGCGGTCTTGGTTTAAGGGAGCATCCAGTAATGTAGCTTTAACATGGTCTGGCAAGTTTTGCTCCTTAAGCCAAGCATGCCTTCTAAGTACAGACCCAGTGACTGCAGCCCTGCAAGATGCTTCTAAAGCATCAAAATCACATTGCAAAGTATGTTTACCAACTTGTTCTGCAGAGTGCATTAAATCCTGTAATTCTTTGTGTTCAGCACAGTGAGGAATCAACATCATTTTCTGTTTAAGTAGTCCCATAATATGCTGATGATACTTTAACATATGAAACTGGCAATTTAAAGCCCTAATGGCCAAAGTAGCAGAAATGTATACCTTCTTACCCCATCTGTCTAAGGCTCTAGAATCTCTATCAGAATGGGTGGGATTTTTGGCAGCAGTAGCCTTAATGCCTTTTGGTCCTTGGGAAATGGTCTCTGGATCTGCAGTAGGATACTTGAAGAGGAACTTGAGAGAGTCAGGTACTCTGTAATACCGGTCAGGTTTTCTGAGAGCTGGAGGTAAAGTGTCTGGGGAAAGGCTAGATTCCAAGAAAGCATCATCTACAATGTCCAGAACAGTAGGGATAGCTAAATGCCTGTGTTGAGGAGTGAGTAAGAATTCCCTAAGTCTCTTTTTGGAGTCAGAATAATCTTGGCTTTCCCAGCAGAAATGCTCCCTAATAGTGTGCAAGGTTTCACCAAAAGAAAAATCTTCTGGAGGGGAAGCAGAGGGAATGGAATCCTCTGCATCAGAATCCTCATAGGTAGATAAGGGCAAATCCTGGTAATCAGAAGAAACAGAAATATCAGAATACTGATCAGAAGAATCAGAAGGAAAATCAGTTCTAGGTCTCAGAGGGGGAAGACTGGCTTCCCCTAATTAAGGTAACAAGGTCTTCAGCCATTCTAAGCATTTGCTTTTTAGGCATATGGGCCTGAGCCTGAGGTTTGGAAGTCGTTTTCTAGGCGTGGTGTGAGTTTTAGGCCTGGATGAAGACGATGGCATCAGTCTAAAATGGAAGTTTGTAGGCCTGAATACACCCTCAGAAGCTGGTGCCTGCACAGCAGCTCCAGACTCAAAGGTAGAGACATTTGCAGGTTCCATAGTCGAAGAAGCATCTCGTGGCATACCGGACTCCGAATGGGTCTTTGTAGAGGCCTGCAAATCTGAAGTAGCGGGCATCAGGGGCTGCGAAAGCACCTCACTGAGTACCGGCGGACTGGCGACTAGCTTAACGGAAGCGTCGTCGGCAGTTTTGGACCTATGCTGTCTATTTCTGTCTTTATCCTTACGTTTTTGCGGAAGATCGGTAGTCGGATGGCTTAACAAAGCCATTTCAGAGTACTGAGAGTATGAAAGTAATTTGCTGCAAAGACAGCCCGACAACGAATAGTTTGGAGGGTTGAACAAGGCACAAAAAGTACAGTTTTGTACCTACCATAAATGTAGATGTCCGAGAGGAATGCATCTGCAGTCTTTACAAATGGGTTGTCCTGTCGTCAGGCAGCCCTTCGGTCGGCCGGATTCCAAAGTCTGGGTCTGGCTTCGGCTGGTGTCGCACTTCACCCGACGTCATTGCGGCAGTTATTCGGGTATAAAGGCATCAGCCAACACCATTTTCCTCAGTGTTTCTTGCCCCAGATGCCAGGTGCCCTCTTGGATGGCTAAATTTGGATAAATGCCAAAGTTTCCAAATAGTAGAGAGCAAACACACAAAATAAGCATGTATGTACATATATACAAACAAATACACCATAATAGATCCCCCCCAAGCTAGCTGAAGATTGGCAAATACCCTAGGAGTACCTCAGAGGGGAAGGAGGGTGGGTAATCCTGACTGCAGATGCATTCCTCTCGGATATCTACATTTATGGTAGGTACAAAACTGTACTATGTCCTTCAAGGATGCATCTGCAGTCTTTACAAATGGGTAGAATACCATAGCTAAACTAGGCGAGGAGGAAATGAGAAGAGATTATGGTGTAGTTAGGATCCCTTGCAAAACAGCAGTGGCAAAACCAGCACGGGATCTAGAGTATACAGGTAAGTTATAATGCTTGGCAAATGTATGCACGGAGGTCCAAGTAGTAGCCTCTATAATGTCCTTGGTAGCCACTCCTCGTAAGAAAGCTGTGGTAGTGGCTGTAGCCCTTGTGGAGTGAGGCCTGATGTTCTCTGGAGTTTTCTTTCCATGGTAGGAGTAACAAAATCTAATGCAATTTCCTATCCATTTGGAGATTGTCTGTTTAGAAATTGGTTTTCCTTTCTTTCCTGTTGCATATGCTACCAGAAGCTGGTCAGTTTTTCTATTGTTTTTTGTCCTGTCCAGGTAGTAGCGTAATTGTCTGTGTACATCCAAGGTATGTAAGAGCCTTTCTCCCCTTTTCTGTGGGTTGGGGAAGAATGTTGGAAGGTGGATAGCCTGATTTAAAGAGACTCTGGATACCACCTTAGGCATAAATGCAGGGTTTGTTCTCATGGATACTCTATCTTGATGGAAGATCAGGAAGGGTTGCACTGCCATTAATGCCTGTAGTTCAGAGACCCTTCTTGCTGAAGTTATTGCCAGCAGGAAAGCAGTCTTCCAGGATAAGTATTGTAATTCTGCTGTTGCTGCTGGTTCGAAAGGAGGAAGAGTTAGTTTTTCTAGCACAAAGTTAAAGTCCCATGCTGGCAATGGAGGTTTCCTAGGAGGTTTTACATTTTTAATTCCTCTCAGAAACTGTCTGAGCAGAGGATGCGAGCAGACAGGGGGATCCAAGCTGTATTCTGCTGAAATAGCTGATGCATGTATCTTGATGGAAGAATAGGACAGGCCTGTATGGTAGAGCTCCGCCAAGTACTCCAGGATGTTGGCTATGTTCACCAGTGTCACATCTTGCCCCTTTGCAGTACTCCAGATGAGATATCTTTTCCATTTTGCTGCATAATTCTTTCTTGTTGAAGGTCTACGAGCCTCCAGGATTATGTCTTTAACCCTTTGTGATAAATTTGGGTTAATTGCTGTTATGTAATGTTCCAGGCAGTTAGCTGCAGAGTTTTTAGGTTTGGATGCAGGATGTTGTAGTTGTTCTGTGTTAGCAGTAATGGGATCAAGGGCAGTGTCCATATTTGTTCCCGGGACATGCTCCTCAGCAGTGGATACCAATGTTGTCTTGGCCAGTTTGGGGCTATCAGAATGATCCTCGGACGTTCCTCTTTGATCTTCAGAAGCACCTTGTGCATCAAAGGAAGTGGTGGGAATGCGTATGCTGTCAGGCTTTTCCAACTGAAAGAGAGGGAGTCCACCTTCCAAGCAAGTGGGTGGTAAGTCCTTGTGCGGAATTTCTTCAACTGGTGATTGCAAGGGGATGCAAACAAGTCTATTTGTGGTAATCCCCATTTTCTTGTGATGGTTTTGAAGATGTCCGGATGCAGCATCCATTCGTGGGCATCTGTTGTAGTTCTGCTTAGTATGTCTGCTAGAATGTTTTCCTTCCCTGGTACATAAATTGCCTGTAACTGAATGTTGTAGCTCAGAGCCACATCCCATAAGTCCAGTGCCAGCCGGCATAGAAGGTATGAGTGTGTGCCTCCCTGTTTGTTGATGTACCACATAACTGTGGTGTTGTCTGTTCTTATCATCAACTGGCCTTCTTGGAGAAAGGGTCTGAATGCCTGGATTGCCAATTTTACTGCCATCATTTCTTTTAGATTTATGTGCAGATGCAGCTGGTCTTGAGTCCATAGGCCTTGAATGCACTTGTCCAGCATATGTGCCCCCTATCCGAGGCATCTGTCGTGATGGTTTGTCTTGGTTGGCTTTTGCAGAAGGGCAATCCTGTGTTTGATTGGCAGGCCTGAGCCCACCATAGGAACTCCTGTTTCAGGCATGGGATCATTGGAATTTTGGTTTCTAGGCTGTGCTTGTGCTGGGACCACAAATTCTTTAGGTACCACTGTAGCTTTCTCATATGCAGCCTGGCATGAGGGAGTAGTATTATGCAGGATGCCATGAAGCCTAGAGCTTGCAGCACTTTTCTTACAGTTAGATGATTCTGCTTTGTTAATGCCAAGAAGTAGAGAGGAAGTTGCTCTTTCTTTTCTGCAGTTAGGAATGCCATTTGTTTTGATGTGTCCAGTTCTGCACCCAGAAAGGTTATTCTTTGGGATGGAAATAGAAGTTATGTTCTTACCATAACGTTCCATGTTAGTTGTCTTCTTCTCGCCTTCTTTCTTGCTGGATGGGTTCGGAGCCGACCTCGGCCCGACTGCCACTCTAAAAGCTCGAGAGTTGGTTCCACCGGCTCGAGGCTGCCCCTATATCCCACAATGCTAGGCGTGAATTACCTCAGATCTCGTTTGTGAGCTAGGCCCAGCTAAAAAAATAACCAGGAATGCTGGAAAATTTCCACCTCTAAAAACAAAGGGAAGAGAAAGGGTGACCTAAGCCTGACTCTAGGAAATATGCACAGCAGAGCATATACCTATCGCAAAGAGGTGGTAGAAAGAGAGGTCACAATCAAACTCCTCTAGATCTGTCCAGGCCAGGGGGAAGGAGGGTGGGTCGCAAGAAAGAAGGCGAGAAGAAGACAACTAACATGGAACGTTATGGTAAGAACATAACTTCTATATGTTAAGTTGTCTATCTCGCCTTCATTCTTGCTGGATGGGACCGCGTCCCTAGCACCTTGTCCCGGGTGGCCTAACGGAACAGACTCTTGAGAACAGTGGAACCAAAGTTAGCTCTATGCTTAGAAGCTAAATCCAACTTATAATGAGAAACGAAAGTGTGAGGAGTAGCCCAAGTAGCCGCTGCACAAATGGTGTCAATAGGCAGTCTGTCTTGGAAGGCTATAGAAGTAGCCAAAGCTCTGGTGGAATGGGCTTTAGGTTTGTTAGGCAGCTTTTGGTGTCTAATTTCATAAACAAGGGAAATCAGAGATGTTAGCCATCTAGATAATGATACCTTTGAAACTGAAAGTCCCTTTCTGCCTTCTGCATAGGAGACAAACAGCTGGTCAGATTTTCGGAATTGTTTGGTTCTATCCAAATAGTACCTTAACTGACGATGAACATCTAGCCAATGCAATTTTTGCTCAGACCTATTAGAATATTCTGGAAAAAACACAGGGAGGTCAATGCTTTGATTTAGGTTAGACGTCGAGGCTATCTTCGGTAAAAAGGACGGGTTGGTTCGTAAAGATACCCTGTCCTTATGAAACAACAGATAAGGAGGTCGACAGTTGAGTGCATGAAGTTCTGAAACTCTTCTAGCTGAAGTAATAGCTACCAGAAAGAGAGTCTTCCATGATAGCAATTTTAAAGAACAGGAGGCTGCAGGTTCGAAAGGGGGAAGAATCAAAGAACTAAGAACTAAATTTAGGTCCCAAGGAGGAGGAGGATTTCTTATAGGAGGTCTGAGTAGAAAAACTCCTTTCAAAAAGGCTTTGCAAAGCTTGTGGGACATTATGGCAGACTCTGAAATGCCCACATGAAAGTTAGAAATAGCTGCCAGTTGAACTTTAAGAGTAGAAGGAGATGAACCTGCATGGAAGAGTTCAGCTAGAAAATCAAGGACCATTTGGATGGAAGCAGTGAAAGGATCTATGTCCCTTCCTTGAGCCCAACAGGCGAAACGTTTCCACTTACTCAAATAAATCTTTCTAGTGGAAGATTTATGGAAGCTATCAAAATATCTCGAACAGAGTGAGATATTTGAGGAAGCCTGGCTAATGTTGGAATTGGAGGAACCAAGCAGTGAGGTTCAGAGAGGGAAGGGAGCGATGAAACTGTCCCGACTGATGGATCAAAAGATCTGGAACTAGGTCCAGATGCCAAGGTCGCTCCAACAGAAATTGATGTAGAAAGGGGAACCAAACCTGTCGAGGCCAGTAAGGAGCAATGAGGATCAACGAGGCCTTCTGAGCGATAGCTTTCTGTATCACTTGAGAGATTAGTGGGAAGGAGGAAATGCATACAGAAGTCCCCGGGCCAAACTTGGACTAGAGCGTCTCTGCTGGGCTGGCCTGGTAAAGGGAATAGGGTGAAATAATCTCTGCACTTGCTGTTTTGGGGAGTAGCAAAAAGGTCGCAGCAAGGCTGACCCCACTTGAGAAAAATTTCTCTCACAACAGAGTCTTTCAGAGACCACTCGTGAGGCATGAGGATAGCTCTGCTCAACTTGTCCGCAATTTGATTGGACTTCCCGGGGATGTGCGTTGCTATCAGAAAACGCTGAGAAGAAATCGCCCATTGCCACAGTCTGAGTGCTTCTCGACACAGGGGGTAGGACCTGGTTCCGCCTTGTTTGTTGATATACCACACTACGGACATATTGTCCGTCTGGATTGCTATCGCTCCCAAGGGAAGAGAGTCTTGAAGGGCTTGCAACGCTAAAAGCACTGCTCTCATCTCTAGAACATTTATGTGCAAGTGGCATTCGTCTGGTTGCCAAGTGCCCTGGACAGTTCTGCCCTGATAATGCCCCCCCCCCCACCCGATCAGGGAGGCGTCCATTGTCAAAGTAGCAACCGGAGGGGAAGGAACAAAGGGTCTTCCCAATAAGAGCTGAGGGGAAGACATCCACCACAGAAGATGATTTCTGCATGTTTGCGTGACCATAATGGTGTGGGACATCGGAAGTTGCTGGTATGACCATTGCGTGAAGAGCATCCATTGAAGGATTCTCATGTGGAATCTGGCTAATGGAAGCAGAGGTATGGCAGCCGCCATAATCCCCAACACTTTCAGAACTAACCTGGCTTTGATTCTGTTGCTGCTGAAGAGGAGCGAGACCAGTTTGTGTATGTCTGCTATTCTCTGATGTGTTAGTCTCGCAGACATGTTGACTGTGTCTAGATTTGCGCCTATGAAGGTAATAGTACGACAAGGCGACAAAACAGACTTTTCGCAATTTATTGAAATGCCTAACTTTTGACAAATGAGAAAGGTGTAGTCCCTGGCCATTAGAAGAAGATGCTTGGTGGGAGCTGTGAGGAGCCAGTTGTCCAAATATGGAAACACCTGGAATCCTTGACGTCTCCGGTGAGAAGCTACCACTGCCATGCATTTGGTAAACACCCGGGGGGCAGTGGTGAGACCAAAGGGCAGGGCCCTGAATTGAAAATGACTGGTTCCCAGCCTGAAGCGGAGGAATCTTCTGGAGCGTCTGTTCATTTTTATGTGATAGTACGCATCCTGAAGATCTATAGAGCACATCCAGTTTTTCTTTCCCAATAGGGGGAGGATGGACTGCAGCGTGACCATCCGAAATCTTGTTTTCTTGACTGACTTGTTCAAGATACTGAGATCCAAAATTGGTCTCCAGTCCCCTGTTTTCTTTGGAACTAAAAAGAACCTGGAGTAGATTCCGGATCCTAGTTGGTCTGCTGGAACTGGTTGAATTGCTCTTTTTACAAGCAGCTTTGAAATTTCTAAAGCTGCAAGATCCCTTTGAGCGGGTGGAACATCTGGAAGGGATTTTTCTGATTGGTTTGGGATGCGAACGAAGGGAATGGAATAGCCTTCAGAAATGATGGACTGTACCCACTTGTCTTGAGTCAGGGATAGCCAGGCTTCTGGGTACAGTGACAATCTTCCCCCGACTGCCTCCGAAGGTGGACAGTCGGGCAACACCTCAGGGATGCTGAAAGGGCTTATCGGAAAAGGTTTCTCGATTGCCCTGGTTCTGGCCCCTCTGCCTCTAGGGCGACGTCTACCATTATTGTTCCCTCCTCTGCCTCTTGAGGGGAACAGACTCTGTGCGTCAGGCAAATTCCCTTGAGATTGTTTGCGGAACCACATTTTTCCACTTTTCTGGCCTTTGGGGTAAGGTCTAGAAGGAGTAGAAAAACGGACTCCGACGGCAGATAGAGTTTTGCCATCCGTCTCGCACCTAGTCAAGGTTTCTTTCACTTGAGGACCAAAAAGAGATGATCCATCGAACGGGGAGTTAGTGAAAGACGTTTTAAAGGGGTCTGCAAAATTGCATAGTCGCATCCAGGCATGCCGGCGTAAGGCAACACCTGTCCCTGCGGCCCTACTCGCTCCATCAGCCGCATATGAAAGGAGGCGAGGAGTTAGCTATCGAATTAAGGGTAGTCAGCTGGGTGTTCATTTTGTACTGAAAATCTGCAGCTGTAGTATCCTTCAACATCTCACTCGCTTCCTTGATCAAGTCTCTCTGGAGACGGGTGAAATGGCATAGGTAGTTCAGCGAACGCATTGCAAAGGTCGCTGACGAGAACATCCGCTTCCCATACCTGTCCATAGACCTAGATTCTTTGTTAGGGGGATGAACAGGCACTGAAGGATCAGCTAGTTCCTTCTTGGTGGCAGCAGCTACCACCATAGCATCCACAGAAACACCTTTTGTGAGAAATTGTTTGTCAGTTGGTGCTGTTATAAATTTGGAAGGTCTCCTGGGGGTAGGGTCCACTGAATCAGGAGCCGTCCAGGCCTTCTTTGCCACCACCTGCATGAGGGGATCAAAGGGGGGGGGACACCCAGGAGGTGGAAGGGCGAGAGCCAAACGCCTCAAGATACACAGATTCATCCTCCGAAGGATTAAGGGCTGGCCAATTTCCCCTCTGTTTCAGGATCTCTAGAATGTCTGCAAAAGAGACATCTTCAGACGGGGAACGTGGGGAACCCTCGGAATCCTCTAAATCTGTGTCAAAGGTGACAGACTCAGGTGAGTCTATGTGCTTCCTCTTACACTTTCTCTTCCTAGGGGGCTCCCCTGCCAATTCAAGGGAGGCCTCGGAAGAGGATGAGATCCCCACAGGGGATTGTTGAGGAGCTGGCTCTCTGCGGTCTGGGATGAGGGAGTGAGTCGACATAACCAAAGGCACCAAAGAGGGAGGGGCGGACGGAGCAGACTGTGGAGTCGAACAAGGTTCCAACACACTCCACATGACCTCGAACGCACCCCTGTCCGGCAGAGCCAGAGGTCCCCGCTCCGAGAAGCTGAGAACCTCCCTCGGCACCGACAGAGATGGCTCCGAGGCCGATGTCGGAGCCGAACTCACCAGCGCCGAAGCACCGACAGGGAGAGGGGGGTCGGACAAGGGTCCTATGCCACTCACCCCCTCGGAGCAGACGAGTGAAGCCCGGCGCCGAGATTCTTCAAAAGAAGAAATCGGAGCCGACGACGGAGCCGAAGACAATTGTATCGGCTCCGACGCTACCACAGTCTCGGTCCCAAGACGCCCCGGCTCCGAGCTCAAAGGAGTCGGAGGAGGAATATTTACAGGAACAAGTTGAGGCATCGACTGATGAGTCGGACTCTGGAGCATTTGGGCCAGTGCCTCGGACTTTAAAACTCGACTCACTACCCTCTGGAGGTCGTGATCTGAGAGCCTCGATGACCTGGAGGAGTGAGATCTGTGGCTCCGTTCAGACAGCAAGGGAGACGCTGGAGCCGAATGAACGGAGCCAAGGGACGGTGACCTCGATCTCTTTCTAGATGTCGGCTCCGATGGTCTGATCGGAGCCGACCCAGGAATCTCTAATGCCTCGGCTCCGGCGGAGCAGGGAACCACAGATACTGCAGTCAAAGACTCATCGGCTCCAGCTGGAGCCGATGAAGCAGTAGCCGAGCCTTAGGCCTCGACTCTGAAGCTGGAGCCGAGGTCTTGGAAGCCTTAGAAGGTTTCCCCGATGTCACAGAAAGGGAACCTTCAGGCTTAAGCAAACCCCTTAATATGAGTTTGTTTTTTCTTTCCTGCAGGACTCTAGGGCTGAAGCCATGGCATACAGCACAAGAGTCCTGCAGGTGTAAAGGTCCCAGGCAATACACACAAGAAGTGTGACCGTCTGTCAGAGACATTTTCTGACAGCACGAGTCACACTTCTTGAAGCCTGAGACCTTTGAATCCTTGGACATACTCAAGGAACCGAAGTGTAATCACACACAGAAACACACACACACAGATTACACTGATAGAGGTCTAAAAGGAATTATTTAAACTAAACTTCTGAAGGGTAAGTTAAGTTAAAGCTTCCTAACCAAACACATACGCACCCTAAGGAAGGGAAGGAAGGGCCCGAAGGCCTAGGGAAAGAACTTATAAGTTCTTTAGAAAAAAAGGGGCTGGATAAAAAGTAGAAGGGATAATATCCACTACACTAAGGGTAAAGAGAAATACACTAAGCTAGCTTAAGTTTAAAGTATTTAAACTAATCTAACTTTCACTAACCTGGAGACGGTAGAAAAACACCTCGATCGCTGTAGCGGCAAACGAGATCTGAGGTAATTCACGCCTAGCATTGTGGGATATAGGGGCAGCCTCGAGCCGGTGGAACCAACTCTCGAGCTTTTAGAGTGGCCGAGTCGGAGCCGAGGTCGGCTCCGAACCCATCCAGCAAGAATGAAGGCGAGATAGACAACTTAACATTCAGCCTTGACTTTTTTGTATTGACTGTGTATCCCAGGGCTTGCAGCAAGAAGATGACTCTTTGTAAGTCTTCCGTTAGTTTGTTTTTGTTGTCCGCTTGTATCAGGCAGTCGTCCAGGTAGGGATAGATTTGAATCCCCTGAAGTCTGCAATGAGCGATTACTGATGCCAGGCATTTCGTGAACACTCTGGGCGCAGTAGATAAGCCAAAGGGCAATGCTGAGAACTGATAATGCTCTGATCCTGCAAGAAATCTGAGGTATCTTCTGCAAATTGGTCTTATGGGGACGTGCAGGTATGCCTCCTTGAGATCTAGAGTTACCAGCCAAGACTCCTTGCCCAGCATGGGAAGAAGCTGCTGTAGGGTCAGCATTTTGAATTTTGGAACAATGAGGAATGTGTTTAAAGCGGACAGGTCTAGAATAGGCCTCCATTTGTTTTCTTTTCTTGGTACCAGGAAGAGCCTGGAGTAAAATCCCTTTCCTTGCTCCATAGATGGTACCTTTTCCACAGCTCTCATTCTTAATAATTGAGATATTTGCTTTAGAGCTTCTGTCCTTTGAGTAGGTGGAAGGTTTGGCATTCCTCTCTTTTCTGGTAGAGTATGGAAATGGAATCTGTAACCTTGGTCTATAGTTTGCAAAATCCACTTTTCTCTTGTAATGCAGTGCCAGTTTCTTGAGAATAAGGTTAGCTTTCCGCCTAAGGGTGCTTCTAGTTGTTCCCTGGTAGGCGGTGCCGCCAAGTCACTGTGATTGAGTTGTTGTAGTGGTGGTGGCTGTATCCGTGCCTCGTTGGTTGTTACCCTGCCACTGGCGACCCCTGTAGGCACCCCTGGATTGGTTTCTGCCTCTAGAGCCTATTCCTGCCTCTTTGTGCCTTAGAGGATTCCGGAAAGGACCAATTCTTGGAGGGCCAGTTCCTGCTAAACCTTGGAGGTTGAACTTGCAAGAAATCTTTCACTGTTTGCACAGATTTTGCTTTCTCTTCCATCTTTTTTAGTACCTGTTGTGCAGGGGAACCAAATAAATTGACCTTGTCCATAGGTGCATCCAAAAGCTTAGATTTGACATGGTCTGGTAGTGCCTGTTCTTTCAACCATGCATGCCTCCTGATAACTGTGCCAGTCATGGCTGATCTAAAGGAAGCCTCCAGTGCATCATAGCCACATTTTAAAGAATGGTTACTAACCTGCTGTATGTTATGTACCATTTCTTGAACATACTTTTTATCTAAAGATTCTTCAGAGGACAGCTTTTTAGTCAACTGGTCAAGCATAAACTCTTGATATTGAATCATATGAAATTGGCAGTTCAAAGCTCTAGCTGACAAAGTAGCAGAGGTGTAAACTTTTTTACCCCATCTCTAAGGACCTGGATTCCCTTTCAGAGGGGAGGGTTTTTAGAAGAAGTAGCGGCTACAGCTTTAGGACCCTGGGAGATAGTCTCTGGATCTGCAAAAGGAGCCTTATATAAGTGGTGATGAGTGTCCGGGACCCTGTAGTACCTATCGGGCTTAGCAGGAGCCGGAGGTAAAGAATCAGGAGCAGTGCAAGCATCATTAAATGCATCATCAACAACAGAAAGAACTGGAGGTATAGCTAAAGGCCTATGCTGTGGCAAATGTAGAAAGGTCCTAAGCCTTTTTCTAGAGTCTGAGAAATCTTGGCCCTGCCACTGAAATTGTTCCCTCATAGCATGCAAGGTTTCCCCAAAGGAAAATTCCTCAGGAGGAGAGGCTGAAGGGATGGACTCCTCAGCATCAGAATCTTCGTAAGGAGAATAAGAAGCCTCAGGAGGGTCTGTATGTTCTGAGTCATCAGAGGAATCATCTGTGGATACTGGCTCAGGGGGCTCTGCTCTAGGCCTCTTTTCTGGAGGAGGGAGAGAGGTCCTGTCTGGATGAGGCTGGGCTCCATGAATTAAAGAGATGAGATTCTCAGCCAAAGAAAGCATGTGGGAGCTAGAGCTGGGCCTGTGAGAAGGGGGCTTGGCAGGCACAGGTTTTGATGCTTTGGCTGCTTTAGCCCTGGCACAGGCCTTAATAGACATAGCTGGAGGAGGCCTAGCAGCTCCACGTGCAGGGGTTGAAACATCCAGGGGAATGGTGTCTGATAAATCCTGTGAAACCGCAACAGAAGGTTGGATTTCAGAAGCCGTTTCTACCAGGTTAGAAGAGGCCTCGGTAGAAGGCATGATATCGGCTGAAGAAAGAACCGCTTGCTCGGTTTCGGCCGAAACAGAGACACTCGTGGTTTGCTTAACCGCGGTTTCGGCCGAAACCGCGGACCGCAAGTGTCGGTCCTTTTCTTTGCGTTTTTTGGTAATTTGCGTAGTTGGAGGGTCCGACGGCATAATGTAGGCAAAATCGGAGCCGAAAATCTGTTCAGCAAAGTCCGACCGACGTCTAAGCGTCCGTCGGTTAAAAGAAGCACAGGCTAGACAAGCTGCTATGTCGTGGTCTGGGCCTAAACAATGTATACAATAGGAGTGGAAATCTTTATGAGGTATTTGTTTCCCACAAGATAAACAGTTATTAACTTTCTCTGACATTGGCTGAGGCAAGAAAGAGTCCCCAACGGGGTACTTAGCTTTATAGAAGTCTTCGAAGTAGTATTCGGTAGTAGTAATCTCTGGATCTGACCGACCGGCACTTGCGAACAGCTTCTGCTTCGGGCGCCACGCGGCAAGAAAGACTGAGGAAAATGGCGTCGGCTGATGCCTTTATACCCGAATAACTGCCGCAATGACGTCGGGTGAAGTGCGACACCAGCCGAAGCCAGACCCAGACTTTGGAATCCGGCCGACCGAAGGGCTGCCTGACGACAGGACAACCCATTTGTAAAGACTGCAGATGCATCCTTGAAGGACATCTGACAGCGAGGACATCGTGGTCTGGGCCTAAACAGGGATTGCAGTACGAATGAAAATCTCTATGAGGTATTTGCTTTCCACGGGTAAGACAATTGTTAACTTTTACTAACATCGGTTGGAGCAAGAATAAAAGATCCCCAACAGGGTACTTAGCTTTTTTGAAGCCTTCGGATCTGAAACCTGAAAACAACTTGCGAACTGCTTCTGTTTTGGGCACTGCACGGTGAGAAAGACTGATATAATGGTGTCGGCTGCATGTTTTATACCCCTGATGACCTGACGTTATGGAAGAAGAGACAGAATCCAACGCAGGAATCTGAAGACTCTGGTATTCAGGCCGGCTGAGGGCTACCTGCAGGCAGATAACCCAAATGTGATGATTGCAACAGTGAAACACGAAGAACATCCTCAGTTGCCTATGAACATCCAAGAAATGCCAAGCCCTTTTTGAGGAGTTCTGTGGCTGAGGGTAAAAGACAAGTAAATTAATTATCTGCTTTAAGGAAATTTCATTAACTACTTTAGGCATGAATGAAGGCTTCCTTCTGAGACAAACCCTATCTTGATGAAAAACAAGAAGGTAGGAGAAGCCATATGGGCTTGGATCTCACAAGACCCTTCTGGCAGAAGTAAGGGCCACTAACAAGACTGTTTTCCCAAGTACAGAATTTGAGAGAACGAATGGGCTGGCTCAAAGGGGGCCAATGTAAGCCTTACCAGCACAAAGTTAAGGTCCCAATGAGGAGGGATAGGCTTACGAGGAGGTCTTATGTGAAGGACCCCTTTCAGAAACAGCTTTTCATCCAACCTGGAAGCTAGAGGTGGAGTCAAGGGAAGGCGAGAAGAAACAGCAGAGAGGTCCACTTTCACTGAGGAATAAGTCAGCCCTGAATGTAGTAACTCACATGGGTAAACAAGGACCACTGAAAAAGAAACTTGAAATGGGTCCTGTTTTTTCTTGAGGCACCAATGGGAGAATCTTTTCCATTTTAATAAATAGTTTCTCCTGGTACTTGGTTTCCTGGCCTCCTGCAGGACATTGAGTATGTCCTCTGAATATAGATGCCTAAAGGGGATCAAAATTCTATTACACACACTGTCAGTTTAAGACTGAGAAGGTGGGGATGAATAAAGGCTCCCCTGTCTTGTGTGAGTAGGTCAAAGCAGTGAGGTAACCTGTGGTGACTGTCCTGGGCTAGAAGGTAAAGTAGGGGAAACCAATGCTGTCTTGGCCAGAAGGCAGTCACCAGCAGGAACTTTGGTTTGTCCTTCCGAATTTTCAGGAGGACTTTGTGAATCAAAGTCAATGGAGGGGAAGGCATAAATGAACATTCCCTCCCCCATGAAGAGAAAAAGGCGTCCACCCTCCAGGCTTGTGGATGGGGAAACCTTGTGCAAAAGAGGGGCATTCGTCTGTTCTGGGAAGAGGCAAAGAGACCTGCCTGAGAATACCCCGCCTTTGAATTAGATCCATAACTACATCCCTGTGAAGCATCTATTCGTAGGAGGCTGTTAAAGTTCTGCTCAGGGTATCTGCCCTCCAGTTGTGTTCTTATCAGATGTAAACTGCTGCAAGTGAATATGTAGTGATGCTGCCAGAGACCAGACTTGAATAGCAAAACTGCAGAGACAGCATGACTTTGTTCCGCCCTGTTTGTTTATATACCACAGAACTGTCATGTTGTCTGTGATGACCTTCAGGGTTCCTGGCAGAAGGCTGTCTTGAAAGGCTTGTATAGCCAAGGAAAGGGCCCTTAACTCTTTTAGGCTGATGTGGTCCTTCCTTTCTTGAATGGACCGCTCCCCCTGTACTTTGTGCTGGGTGGTGGCACTGTGTAAGATAACCTCCCCCCAACCTAGATCAGATGTCACTGTTCCCCTCTACTCATCACTCATTAGACCCATTATAGAGTACAATGCCCCTTTTGGTATGTACCTCACAAGACATCTACAACAACTGGAAAGGCCACAGAAATACCTCAGAAAGAGGATTACTGGCCTCAAACAGATGCCCTACGCAGACTGACTAAAAAACTCCAGCTTTACTCCGTCGCATATCGCCTACTCAGAGGCGATCTCTGCCTAACATACAAAGCTATGTCAAACCCAGAGCTGTTGAACATGCTCCACTTAAAATCCCAATCCCTCCGAGCTACACGCTCTAGGGACCTAAACCTTGTCACCACAATAAACAGAACATGCTGGAGGGATAGATTCCTGTCCCAGAGACTTCCCATACTCTAGAACAGACTACCTATCTATGTCAAACAGAGCTCCTCATTAGCACTCTTCACGAAAAATCTTGATGATTGGATGGGAAATAGGAAATTCACCCCAGGGATCACTTCTGTGGCTCTGCTCGACAGGGGCACAGGAAAATAATTTTCTTGGGTGGCGAAAGCCAGGGTACCTTTTTGGCTAGGCTTATATAGGCCCTAGGGCTAATAGCCTAGTACCTACCTATGAACTTATGAGACTATGTAAAGATGCTGTTTGGGTGGAGGGGTCTGCAAGCATACCCCTTGATTGTGAGTAATGGTAGCAATCCACCAGGAGAGCTCCCTTTTTAAATAAGGAAGAATAGGAAGTTTTGTTTCCAAGGGATGAGAGTGTTGGGTCCAAGACTTTCTCAAGACCCACTGAAATTTCCTCGTGTGCATCCTGGCTAGAGGGATCATGGGAATCAAGGAAGCCATGCATCCTAAGATTTTGAGAAACTCCCTGGCTGAGATGGTTGGTAGAGGTAGCAGGGAGTGGAAGAACTGAGTAAGAAATTCCACTTTTTGGGCAGGGACAAAGACTGACATCAAGTCTGTCCTTATCCTGCATCCCAGAAAAACAAGATCTTTGGGAGGAGCCATTTGAGACTTTAGGCAATATACTATGAAGCCTAGGCTCTGCAAAAACTTGCAAACCATGTCCAAGTATAGGGACAGGGTGAGAGAATCTTAATGCAGAATAAGGTCATCCAAATAAGGATAAATTTGTATGCCCTGCAGTCTGCAATGTGCAACGGCTGGGGCTAGACACTTTGTGAATACTCTTAGGGCTGTGGAGAGCACCCAAAGGGTAAAACAGAGAACTGAAAATGTGAAGAACCCACTGAGAAACAAACATTTCCTGTAAGTGGGATGAATAGAGATGTGAAAGTAAGCATCCTTCAGATCCAGGGAAGCCATGAAGGCTTGCAGAGGAATAAGGGAAAGAAGGCTCTGTAATGTGAGCATTTTGAAGGTAGGCACCTTGAGGAAGAGAATGAGGTGAGATAAGTCGAGTATGGGTCTCCAAGGGCCATCTTTTCTTGAAATCAAAAACATCCTGGAATAAAACCCCTTGGGCTAACTGATCCTCGGGCACTTGTTCTATAGTTCCCTGAGAGAGGAGTTGGCTGAGGATAATGGGAAAAAGTGGAAGATGATTGGGTGGGGACTGAAGAATTCCCTGGAAGGGTGAAATTGCCCACCAAGTCATGAAGTATCCCCGCTCAAATGTTCTGCAAGAAGGGTACCGAAAGGGTTAGGCGTAGGGATGGGGGGGGGTGGAACTGGGTAAGGAAGAGAGTCACAGTGGAGGAGCTCTATCTGGGTCTGGCTGCCTCCGAAAGTAAGAAGGTATGGGGGTGGTAGATGCTCTAGGAGCAGATTGTTTCCCTAGGATGTCTGTCCACTGGACTGAATTGTAGAGGAATGAGTGGACTGCCTCTTGACAAAACTAGGCTTTTGAGGGTAATTTTTATAGAATCTGGGAACAGGTGAAACCAATAAGTGTTTAAGATTTTGCAAGTCTTTACCTTTTTCCTGCAGAGACTTAAGTAGCTCTGCAGAGGCAGCTTCAAATAAGGCTTTTTTTGTCCAAAGGGGCATCTAACAACTTAGCCTGGACATCCAAAGGCAATGGCTGACGTCCCAACCATGAAAACCTCCATAACACAGAACCAGAAGCACCAGACTTTGAAGATGCTTCTACAGCATCATAGCTACAACTTTAGTGTGTCTAGTCACCTGAGAATCCGTGAACAGAAGGGTGCTCAGTTGGGCCTTAGTTGGCGAGTCTGGAACCTCAGACAGAAGACTAGAGGCTTTGGTCAGGGAGTCTAAAGCAATCTTGGCCATGTGGGCCTGATAATTAATAGTTCTAATGGCCACGGTGGAAGTAGTATTTACTTTCTTACCCAACCTGTCCATAAATTTACTGTCTTTATCAGTAGAAAAAAGGGAAGAGGAAGGTAGCTGCCTAGAGGACTTATCAGCTGACACTGCAATGACTGCAGGGTCTGCTGGAGGGTTCTTGAAAAGGTACTGTTCCTTTGCAGACACTTTATAAAATCTGTCTGGTCTCCTAGAAGCAGGAGGCTGTGACTCTGGGCTCTGAGAGACAGCAGAAAAAGCATCCTGAAATGCTGGAAGCAACGGTGGGACTGCAGGTGGTGAGGGCTGCTCCATCTGCAAGAGTTCAAGGTATCGCTTTTTAGTCTCAGAAACATCTGACAGCTCCGACTTGAAATGTTGCCTAACAGGGAAATGGTATCCCCAAAGGAGAAATCTTATCCGGGGGAGTCAGGAGAGAGGGACTCCTCCTTCTGGAGTTACGAAATCCCTAGAAGAAACAATCTGAGAGCAGTAAATTAAGGACTCATCTGAGGAGGAAGACTCTTCCTCAGATAGTGCCTGTGGAACAACTGGTAGACCTGACTGGGGAATCCGGGTGTGGAGAACCTGAAAGGCCTTGAACAGAATCTGGGAAAAGGTCTCCCAAGGTGGAGTATGGTCTTTTGTGCTGCGTTCCCCCTTCTGTTTTCTTTTTAAAGAGGTAGACGAAGCTGTAGTAGGCCTGGGTGCCGACGTTATAGGGGATGCCAAGGCAGTAGTAGGCCCTTCCAAAGCCATGAGCCATGGTTCCCCCCCTCATCATCAGGCTCTGATAGTTGAAAAACCTCAGCAGATGTACTCTGGGTATCCGTTGAACCGGCTTCCATTTCAATTCCCAGCTGCAGTGAAATACCAGACGTCAGGAGCAATCCTGGGCCGACACTCACCTTGAGAATCTCACCGGAAAACTGAGGTGCAGCTTGGGTATTGGGCCTAACTTTCTTGGCCTTCTTCTTAGATGGCTCCTCGGAGGAGACCGCTCCACCTTTCACTCCGGATGCCAAAAGTCAGAGATGCTGATTCTCTAAATAAACATTTAAGGCCGCCAGACAGCTTCTAAGGATTTGGGGAACAAAAGATTGGCAAATGTCACAGGACTTGTAATCATGACCAGCCCCTAGACAAAATAAGCACTGCTGGTGTGTGTTCTTATGTGAAATTTGCCTTCCACAAGCACATTTTCCCTATCTAGATGACATGTACATCTGAAAAAGGCAGAGAAACAAAAAAATCCCACAATGGTACTTATCTCAGTGCGGACAGCCAGAAAACGATAGTCAAAAATGGGTGGCCGAAGTCGAACAAATGCCAGATTTCTGAGACTGAAGATCGGACATCTGAAGCACACTGCAGCAGAAAAGTTCTGAGTTGGGTATGTGCAGCCATCGCAGATATAGCCTACTTCAGTTTATGGCCCCTACATGCAATGAGGCACGTACCCCCCCTGTTTCTAAGACTTTGGTATACTGGCCAGATGTCTGGTGCTGCAGGCAGCAGCTCCCTAAGGTTATGAATACTGCAATGTGAGAACAGAAGGGCATCAGTTACTTTGAAAATGGGCTACCTAATTAGGAGCCTTGGAAAGAGACGAGCATTGGTCCAATTTGCACAAATATGAGCTAATTATTCAAATCCAGGGAATGTAGAATTCTTTCTCTCTTGTTTTGTGGATTAAGGAAGAAAGTGGGAAGGTTTATAGCCTGACTGAAGGACACTTCATTTACTAACTTTGGCATGAATGAGGGAATGGCTCTTAAATATACTCTGTCTCTATGAAAAATAAGAAAGGGGAATTGCCATAAGGGCATTAAGTTTGAAAACGCTAAGATTATTAAGCATGGTTCTCCATTCTCATCATTGCAAGTAGCTACAGTCATTTTGTGTGTGAACCTCAGACACTATACTGGCCTCTGGCAGGGTTGTGGTTGCAGAGTCTGGGCAAATGTTGGGAGTACCACCGGTTAAGAGACTTCTGCGGGCAAGTCCAAGTCTGACTAAGTAGTTGCGATATCAGATCCAGGTCTTTTAGTTTTCTCTTCTGAAATTGCAGGATGTCAGGTGGAAGGATCCCACCATTTTTCCTTGGGCTTGAAGTTCTGAGTTTCCAAGTAGGAATTAAGAGAAGAAAGTACAGCTTTCCTGTCCTAGTTGACATCTAATACAGCAACCAACAAAAATAAAACAGAGAAAAATAAAGGAAGGTTCCCAATGGGGATACTTATCTGAACCAGTGAAAGCCAACAATACTAAAGACCACATGTAGAGGAAACTGATGGGTGAAGAATCTGCATTCGAACAGGAAGCGAGAGTCTCAGGATTTACACTCATACATCTGTGTATCCTTCCACCTGTGGATTTGGGTCATACGATGGAAGTATGGCTCTACTAAACATACCAGCATTGGGACCCAGGCTGGACATCCAGCTTATTTGACAAGATAACCCATCTACTTGGAATACTGTAACAGTGATTTAAGGAAGGCCATCATGTGTTCCACTTAGGAGTGAAAACAGCAAGCAAAGGAGCACGTTCCTACTTAGTACGTACATGTTTTGACAGCTAACAAACTGAAGGTAGAAACAAAAAAGGAAAGGTACAGGGATCAGTGAGAAAGAGCAGTTGGGTATGTTCAACTTACAACAACAGTACGTTTGAATGACTGCTGCTACAGTAGCCTTAACTATAAGGGGGTTATATCCTGCCAAGTTTACAACAGCTGACCAGCTTTCAGAGCTTCAGGGTACCTTCCATACTCCCAAACTGTTAAGAATCTCAAACTGTAAAAGACTTGTTTGGGCACAAAGCCATTCAGAGCTTTCCTGCCAGCAGGGAGAGGGTGGCTGAGCCCTGAAAAGATTATCCCCGGGATTCAGGACGCTTCCGCCAGGCGCCGGAGTAGCGTCGGCAATCTAGCGCCAAATATGGCCGCCGAGCAATTCAGGTACGAGCTGTTTCCACGTGCACTACCAGTAGATGCCAGAGCTGCACAGCTCCCGGCACATGTATGCTAATTACCCCAGGCGCAGCAGTGTAGCATGCAAATTAAGGTATATAGCGATTCATGATGTGGTGCAGGCGTAGCGTAAGCATGAAGAAATGTAAACAAAAAAAAAACGGTTTACATTTTGTCATCGGGAGCCATGAAAGCGGACCAAACTTACATATTATAATATTAATATATGCCAATGGCTAAATATATAGCCAATGGCATAAAAAAAGTACAGTTTTGTACCTACCATAAATGTAGATGTCCGACAGATATGCAACTGCAGTCATAACATATGGGTTTGTCCTGCCTCAGGCAGCCCTCGGTCGGCCGAATTCCAAAGTCTGGGTCCGGCGTCAGCTGGTGTCACCTCCTCTCCGACGTCACCACGGCTGGAGTATAAAGGCATCGGCCGACGCCATCTTCTTCAGTGTTTCTTGCCCCAGATGCCAGGTGCCCTCCTAGGAAGGCTAAATTTGGTGAATGGATAAAAATAATCCCAAACATGCACAACAGTAATAAACAGATACACCATAGGAATACCCCCAGCTAATGGGAAAAGGGGGAAGGACCCAAAAAGAAGGATACACAGGGGTAGGAGGGAGGGAAAATCTGACTGCAGTTGCATATCTATCGGACATCTACATTTATGGTAGGTACAAAACTGTACTATGTCCTTCAAAAATGCAACTGCAGTCATAACATATGGGTTGAATACCATAGCCAAGCTGGGGGTGGATGGAACTATAAGGATGGTGTAGCTATAATCCCCTGCAGGACTGCCGAAGCAAAGCCTGCTCGGGATCTGGAATATAAGGGCAGGTTGTAGTGCTTGGTAAATGTATGCACGGAGCTCCATGTAGCAGCCTCTAAAATGTCCTTTGTTGCCACTCCTCTTAGGAAAGCTGTGGAAGTGGCCATAGCTCTGGTGGAATGTGGCCTAATATTGGCTGGCACACCTTTTCCATGGAAAGAATAGCAGAACCTGATGTAATGTCCAATCCATTTAAAAATGTTTGTTTGGAGATTGCTTTTCCTTGCACTCCAGCAGCATAGGCTACAAACAGTTGGTCAGACTTTCTGGTGGCCTTAGTTCTGTCCAAGTAGTAACGCAGTTGTCTGTGTATGTCCAAAGTATGCAGTAGCTTTTCCCCCCTATTTTGAGGATTGGGGAAGAATGCAGGCAGGTGAATTGCTTGATTTAGAGACACACTGGAAATAACTTTGGGCATGAATGTAGGATTGGTTCTTAGAGAAACTCTGTCTTGATGAAAAATGAGGAAGGGGGGCACTGCCATGAGTGCCTGTATCTCCGAAACTCTTCTTGCAGATGTGACTGCCAATAAGAAGGCAGTCTTCCATGAAAGAAATTGCATTTCTGAACTTGCTGCTGGCTCAAATGGAGGAAGAGTTAATTTTTCCAACACATAATTGAGGTCCCATGCAGGTACTGGCTGTTTTCTGGGAGGTTTGATATTCTTTATTCCTCTTAGAAACTGTCTTAGCAATGGATGAGAAAACACTGGAGGGTCACAGTTGTATTTTGCTGAGATTGCTGAGGCATGAATCTTTATTGAAGAGTATGAAAGTCCAGTATGAAGTAGTTCTGCTAAGTATTCCAAAATCTGAGGTATACTCGGTAATGCTGTGTCCTGACCCCTGTTGGCATTCCAGATGCTGAATCTCTTCCATTTGGCTGAATATGTTTTTCTTGTGGAAGGTCTGCGTGCTTCCAGCAAGATTTCTTGAACCGATTTTGATAGAGAGCTAGGCGGAGAAATCATGTTAGCCTCCAGGCTGTCAGATGTAAGGATTTCAGGTCTTGATGTACAGTCCTGTAATTGTGTTGTGTTAGGAGCAGGGGCCATAGGGTCAGAGGCCATGGTTTGGTCCGAGTTATGGTCAGTAGCAATGGGTACCAGTGCTGCCTTGGCCAGTCTGGAGCTATCAAAATACCTGTTGGTTGTTCTGCTTTGATCTTCAGTATCACCTTGGTCAGCAGAGGCAGAGGAGGGAATGCATAAATTTTTAGAGAATTCCAGCTGAAGGAGAGAGCATCCGTCTTCCAGGCTAGAGGATGGTGAGTCCTTGTGCAGAACTTTTTCAGGTGACGATTTAAGTGGGAGGCGAAAAGATCTACATCTGGCCTTCCCCATGTCTTTGTCAGTTGAGAGAAAATGTGAGGATGCAGCATCCATTCGTGTGGATCCATGAAATTTCTGCTCAGGTTGTCCACCAGTACATTGTCCTTGCCTGGTACAAACTGGGATTGTAAATGTATCTTCAGGCTCAGGGATTTTTCCCAGAGAAGCATTGTTAGTCTGCAGAGGGGATAAGAATGAGTGCCTCCCTGCTTATGTACCACATAACAGTGGTGTTGTCTGTCCTTATCAGTAAATGTCCTTGTTGTAGTGATTTTTCGAAAGTCTCGATTGCATGTATCACTGCCAACATTTCCTTTTGGTTTATGTGCAGATGTCTTTCCTTTGGGGTCCATTGCCCTTGAATGCATCTGTCCTCCATGTGCGCCCCCCATCCATGGTCTGAGGCGTCTGTTGTAATCATTTGTCCTGCTTGAGGTCTGTTGAAAGACATGCCTTTGTTTTGCTGACTGGCTTGAGCCCACCATAAAAATTCTTTTTGCAGACATGGAATAAGTGGGATTATGTCCTCTAGGCTTTGACTGTGTTGAGACCATAAGTTTTTTAAATACCATTGCAGCTTTCTCATATGAAGTCTTACCAAAGGTATCAGAAGGAGGCAAGATGCCATGAACCCCAGGGCCTGCAGGATTTTCCTCGCAGTCAGCTGGGAGAGTTTTGCTAGGCCTTTGAAGTACTCTGGTAAATGCTGCGGTTTTTCCTCTGTGAGGTAGGCCATTTGGTTTTCTGTGTCCAGTTTGGCTCCTAAGAAGATAATCTGTTGGGATGGCAGTAGTTTTGACTTCTGAATGTTGACTGTGTATCCCAAGGCCTGCAGCAGATGCATGACATAGTCCAAATTTTCTTTTAAGGTTTGTTTGTTGTCTGCTTGTATGAGGCAGTCGTCCAAGTAGGGGTATATTTGAATCCCCTGCAGTCTGCAGTGTGCCACTACTGAAGCCAGGCATTTCGTGAACACTCTGGGCGCAGTAGATAAGCCAAACGGCAATGCTGAGAATTGATAATGCTCTGTCCCTGCAAGAAATCGGAGGTATCTTCTGCAGCTTTGTCTGATTGGGACATGCAGGTATGCCTCCTTGAGGTCCAGAGTGACCAGCCAAGACCCCTTGCCCAGCATGGGAAGGAGTTGCTGCAACGTCAGCATTTTGAACTTTGGCACTATGAGAAAAGTGTTTAGAGATGACAAGTCCAGTATGGGTCTCCATTTGTTTTATTTTCTTGGAACAAGGAACAGCCTTGAATAAAATCCCTGGCCTTGCTCCTGAGGAGGAACCCTTTCTATTGCTTTTATACTTAACAGCTTGGAAACTTGAGAGAGTGCCTCTGCCCTTTGATGATGTGGCAGGTTTGGCATGCCTTGTCTTATTGGTAATGTGCGGAAGTGGAATCTGTAACCTTTGTCTATCAAATCCAGAATCCAGTTGTCCTTGGTTAAGATATGCCAGTTTTGTGAGAATAAGGATAATTTTCCGCCCAAGGGTGCTTCTCTTTGAACCTTTGTAGGCGGAATGAAAATCAAGTCATTGCGATTGTCCTTGTGGTGCAGCTGAACTGTCTGTACCACTTCTTTGATTTGGAGGTTGCCATTGGCGTCCCCTGTAAGATCCTCGGTATTGCCCTCTACCTCGGGCACGTCTGCTTTTCCCCTTTGAAACTTGTCTGAGCCGGGGAAAGACCAATTCTTTGAGGGCCAGTTTCTGCTGAATCTGGGTGGCTGAACCTGAAGGAAATCCTTGACTGTCTGTACTGACTTAGCTTTTTCCTCTATGGATTTCAATACATCTTGTGCATTAGCACCAAAAAGCTTCTGTTTTTCCAAAGGTGCATCAAGTAACTTTACTTTAACATGGTCAAAGACTGATCCTTTAACCAAGCATGTCTACGTATCACAGCCCCAGTCACAGCTGCCCTACATGAAGCTTCCAGTGCATCATAACCACACTGAAGAAAATGGTTATTAACCTGCTGAGTGTTATGTATATGATCCTGCAATGCCTTTTTATCAATAGGCTCAGGAGAGGCTAACTTTTTCTGTAAATCATCCAGGAGAAAATCCTGGTACTGAAACATGTGAAAAAGGCAATTTAGTGACCTCATGGCCAGGGTAGTAGAAGTATATACTTTTCACCCCATCTCTCCATGGGACCTTGCTTCCCTGTCTGCTGGCAGTGGGTTTTTGGCAGAGGAGGTAGCCACTCCCTTGGGGCCCTGTGAAATAGTCTCTAGATCCACAGAGTGGGCCTTAAAAAGGTGCTTGTGAGTGTCAGGGACCCTATAATATCTGTCCGGCTTGACAGGAGCCGGAGGAAGAGAATCAGGGTTAGCACTGGAGTCAGAGAAAACATCATCCAAAACATCCATAACAGGTGGAATAGCTAAAGGCCTGTGCTGGGGAAGCTTCAGGAAGGTACGAAGCCTTTTCCTGGAGTCAGAGAATTCCTGACCCTGCCATTGAAAATGTTCCCTCATGGAATGCAGGACTTCACCAAATGAGAAATCCTCTGGAGGGGAGGCAGAGGGAATTGATTCCTCAGCATCAGAGTCCTCGTAGGCCTGGAAGGATTCTTCTTGGATATCAGAATGTTCAGAATCCCCAGAGGCTTCATCCAAAGAGAGGTCATCCGCCTGCTCAGTTCTGGGCCTTTTCTCTGCAGGTGGCTGAAAACCCCTCTCCGGATGTGGCCGAGACCCCCTGATAAGGGAAATAAGATCCGCAGCCAGAGACATGATCTGCTTATCAGAAGAAGGGGTCTGGGCAGTAGGTCTAGGATGGGCCTTGGCCTGACTGGCGGCCTTAGCACGTGCAAAGGCCTTGATGGACATGGATACAGGAGGCCTAGCAGCCCCACGTGCAGGCGTAACCTTGTCCACAGAAATGGTGTCTGGTAGATCCAGAACTTCGGTTTCCAGAGGAAAATCAACAACCGGCACCGGAGAGATCTCTGAGACCGAAGGTCGTGCTAACGCTGTGTCATCGGCCTGGAGCGGTAGATTTACCACTTCCGAAGGAATCGGAGCACTAGCAAAGGGTTTGGGAGTAGCATCGGTAGTGGACGCGGGCCGAGAATGTCGGTCCCGGTCCTTGCGTTTTTTTAGCAGATTGGGTAGTCGGTTGATCCGACGGCATGATATACGCAAAAGATTCACCGAAAAAGTCCTCGGCGAATTCTGCCCGGCGCCTGAGAGTGCGCTTATTAAAGCAGGCACAGGCCGAGACGTCGTGGTCTGGGCCCAGGCAAGGAAGGCAGAGAGAATGGAAGTCCTTATGAGGTATTTGTTTACCACAAGACAAACAATTATTAACTTTCTCAATTTGTTCTGACATCGGCTGAGGCAAGAATAAATGTTCCCCAACGGGGTACTTAGCTTTTAGATGACTTCGGTGCTGAAAACACAGGAGCTGACCGACCGGCACTTGCGAACTGCTTCTGCTTCGGGCACCGCGCGGCAAGAAAGACTGGAGAAGATGGTGTCGGCCGATGCCTTTATACTCCAGCCGTGGTGACGTCGGAGAGGAGGCGACACCAGCCGATGCCAGACCCAGACTTTGGAATTCGGCCGACCGAGGGCTGCCTGAGGCAGGACAACCCATATGCTATGACTGCAGTTGCATTCTTGAAGGACATCATGCACAACATATAAAAAATAACATTTAATGTCATGGCCACACTAATGCAAAATAAAACCGCAGTGCATCTGTTCGCAAACAGGATTACAAGGAAAATGTATTTAGATGTCATAAAACTGCAATGTAACACAATTTATGATATCCCCATAATAGTCAATGGCATGCATGCTACAACACAACCATGGCGCAAGGGTTGCTAAGGGTCTGTGACAGTGTTCTGTGTGGTAACTAGGAATTAGTAGTCAATACCATGCAAATGAGTCAAGTAATACTGAATTGCAAAAGTACAGTTTTGTACCTACCATAAATGTAGATGTTCGAGTGTAAACACTGCTGCAGTCATTACACTTGGGTTATCTTGCCGTCAGGCGGTTCCCCAGTTGGCCTGAGTTCCAAAGTCTTGGTCTGGCGTCGGTTGCTATCACCTCCTCCCTGATGTCAGTGTGACAGGGGTATACAAGATGCAGCCGACACCATTTTCTTCAGTTTTTTTTTGCCCCAGATGTCAGGTTGCCCCCAAATAGGTAGGCAATTCAAATTGCTAGTAAAAGTATACATAACAAAAGCAAACAACAGCTTTCAGTTACCAGCAAATACTCCCCATAGGTAGTAAAGGGTAGAAGACATAGGTACATACCAGCAAGAAAGAGGGGAAGGAGGGTGGGTAACCTGGACTGCAGCAGTGTTTACACTCGAACATCTACATTTATGGTAGGTACAAAACTGTACTATGTTCATCGTGTTACACTGCTGCAGTCATTACACTTGGGTGGAATCCCAAAGCTGAGGTAGGGTGGCTGGTTCTATAAGGCATTAGGGGTGGCTGTAAGGCCCTGCAGCAAAACAGTGGCGAAGCCAGCTTTGGATTTGGAGTATAAAGGCAAATGGTAATGCTTGGTGAAGGTATGCACAGAACTCCATCTTGCTGCTTCAAAAATATCCTTGGTAGGTACTCCTCTGAGGTAGGCAGTTGAAGTGGCTGTTCCCTGGTGGAGTGAGATCTAATGTTGCTAGTTACAGGTTTCCCATGGTGTGTATAGCAGAAATGTATACAATGTCCTATCCATTTTGAAATAGTCTGTTTTGAAATGGCTTTTCCCTGTGCTCCTGCAGCATATGCTACCAATAATTGCTCAGATTTTCTGAAAGCTTTGGTTTTGTCCAAGTAGAAGCGTAACTGCCTGTGAATGTCCAAAGAATGCAGTAGTCTCTCCCCTTTATTCTGTGGTTTTGGATAAAAAGTTGGCAAGTGAATAGTTTGGTTTAGAGCCACACTTGATACCACCTTTGGCATAAACATAGGGTTATTTCTTAAAGACACCCTCTGTCCTGGTGGAAAATGAGAAAAGGTTCCACTGCCATTAGTGCCTGTAATTCTGAAACTCTTCGTGCTGATGTTATTGCCAGTAGCAGAGCAGTTTTCCAAGAGATATATTTTAATTCTGCTGTGTTAGCTGACTCAAAAGGAGGTAAAATTAATTTTTCCAAAACAAAGTTGAGGTCCCAAGTTGGAGTAGGTGCTCTACGGGGCGGTCTTATGTTTTTAGCCCCTCTGAGGTACTGTTTTAGCAAAGGATTAGAGAAAATTGGTGGATCCGTGTTGTAATAAGCAGAAATGGCAGAAGCGTGGATCTTGATGGATGAAAAGGAGAGGCCCTTGTCCAGCATCTCAGTTAAATATTGTAGTGTCTGAGGAATGTTTGGGACAAGAGGGTCAAGGCTGTGAGCTTGGTTCCAGGCACAGAATCTCTACCACTTATCCGAATAGGCTTTCCTGGTACTAGGTCTTCTGGCCTCCAGAATGACATCCATAACAGCTTTGGAGAGAGGCATTGCTTGCTTGACTAAGGAATTTTCCATGCAGCTAGGTTTAAGGTCTTTAGCTGTCTGTGAAGTATCTGATTGTTGTGCTGAGTCAGCAGATGTGGGATTTGAGGCAAAATCCAGGGTGGTTCTTGTGCTAAGTTCTTTAAGATTGGGTACCAGTGCTGGCGTGGCCAGTCTGGTGCAATCAGGATCATCTTTGGCTCTTCTTGCCTGGCTTTTATGAGTACCTTTGGAAGGAGAGGTAGTGGTGGGAAAGCATATACTTGCAGGTTTTTCCAGCTGAATGAGAGGGCATCCACTTTCCATGCTTGTGGATGGTAACTCCTTGTGCAGAATTTCTGTAGCTGGCAGTTCATTGGGGATGCAAACAGATCTATGTCCGGGCTCCACCATTTCTGTGTTATCATTCTGAATATTTGTGGATTCAATTCCCATTCGTGGGGATCCATGATGTTTCTGCTTAAGTCATCTGCCAGTGTTTTTCTCTCCTGGCAGGAATTGTGCTTGCAGATGAACTTGGTAGTCTAGAGTTGTGTTCCACAAGGTCATGGCTTGTCTGCAGAGGGGGTAGGAGTGTGTGCCCCCTTACTTGTTTATGTACCACATAACTGTGGTGTTGTCTGTCTTTAGTAATAGTTGTCCTGGATGCAGCAGGTCCTTGAAAGCTATAAGGGCATTTTGTACAGCTAGCATCTCTTTTTGATTGATGTGAAGATACCTTTGTTCTGTGGGCCACTCGCCCTGAATACATTTTCCTGCCATGTGTGCTCCCCAGGTGTAATCCGATGCATCTGTTGTCAGTGTTTGCCTGGCTGTGGGTTGAGTAAAAGGCTGTCCCTTGTTGATGTGACAAGCTTGAGCCCACCATCGAAACTCCTGTTGAAAGCAAGGAATTAGTGGTATAACCGCTTCCAAACTTTGACAGTGTTGAGACCATACACTCCTTAGGTACCATTGTAGTTTCCTCATATGCAGTCTGGCATATGGAATTAGTAGTATGCAAGATGCCATGTAACCCAAGGCCTGCAGAATTTTTCTTGCAGGGAGTTGGGTCTTTGTTGCCATCAATTGAAAGTACTGAATCAGTTGCCCTTGCTTGTCTGGCATGAGAAGCCATCTGGTCCGTTGTGTTCAAGCTGGCACCCAGGAATATTATCTCTTGTGAGGGCACTAGTTTTGATTTCTTTTCGTTTACTGTGTACCCCAGGCAACTTAACTTTTTTACAAGCACCAGATGCTTTAGAAGAATGTCCTTGCTCTCTGCTTGAATCAGGCAGTCGTCTAGGTACGGATAAATTTGAATTCCTTTCTGTCTGCAAAATGCAATTACTGGTGACAGGCACTTTGTGAAGACCCTGGGCGCAGTAGATAAGCCAAAGGGCAGGGCAGAGAATTGATAGTGCATTGAACCAGCTATGAATCTGAGGTATCTTCTGCAGTTTTGTCTGATAGGGACATGCAGGTATGCCTCCTTGAGGTCCAAGGTCACGAGCCAAGCTTTCTTGCCCAGCATGGGAAGAAGCTGCTGTAGTGTCAACATTTTGAATTTTGGAACATCCAGGTAAGTGTTTAGAGAAGAAAGATCCAGAATGGGCCTCCAGGCTTTGTCCTTTCTGGGAACCAGAGAGAGTCTTGAGTAAAATCCTTGTCCTTGCTCCTGTGGTGGTACCTTTTGAATAGCTCTCATGTCCATGAGTGCTGTAATTTGTTTTTGAGCCTCTGCCCATTGATTTGGTGGCAGATTTGGCATTCCTTTTAACCCTGTCAGAGTGTGAAAGTGGAACCTGCAACCTTGAGATACAATGTTGAGAACCCATTTGTCTTTGGTGATCCAATGCCAGTTGTGATAGAAAAGTGCCAGTTTTCCTCCTAAGGGGGCTGCCCAGACAGAGCTGTTTGGCAGCTGTAGTGGGAAGTCATTGAGGCTGCTTTTTATATGGTTGGGGCCTGTCTTCCCCTTCTTTCTGGCCTGGTGCACCCCATTGTCAAGGCCTGTAAAGACCTTGTGGTTGACCTCTACCTCTTGGACGTCTGTATTTGCCCCTTTGAGGTCTGTCTGTAACTGGAAAGGACCAATTCTTTGTTGGCCAATTTCTGCTAAATCGAGGAGGCTGAACCTGTAAGAAATCCTTCACCGTTTGCATAGATTTTGCCTTATCCTCCATCTTCTTTAATACCTCTTCTGCCTTAACTCCAAATAACACATCCCGCTGCAAAGGTGCATCCAATAATTTTGCTTTAACATGATCTGGTAACGTATGTTCTTTTAACCAAGCATGTCTTCTAATGACAGAGCCTGTAACTGCTGCTCTACAGGAGGCCTCTAAAGAATCAAAACCACATTGCAAAGAATGTTTTCCCACTTGTTCAGCTGCATGCAATAAATCCTGCATTTCTTTAAAATTAGGAGGATCTGAATCTGGAAGCATTTTTTGTCTCAACTGAGACATCAAAAATTGCTGATATTTTAGCATGTGAAACTGGCAATTTAAGGCTTTCACTGCTAAAGTTGCAGACGTATATACTTTCTTTCCCCATCTGTCTAAAGCTCTGGAATCTCTGTCAGAGAGAACTGGGTTTTTTGCTGATGAGGCCTTAATTCCTTTGGGTCCCTGAGAAATAGTTTCAGGGTCAGCAACAGGGCTTTTATACAGGAATTTGTGTGAGTCAGGGACTCTGTAATATCGGTCAGGTTTAACCAGGGCTGGAGGTAAGGAATCAGGATTTAAGCTGGATTCAGTATACACATCATCCACAATATCTAACACTGGCGGAATAGCAAGGGGTCTGTGTTGAGGTAATAAAAGGAAGTCTCTGAGCCTTTTCTTGGATTCTGAGTAATCCTGGCCTTCCCAATGGAAATGCTCCCTCATGGTATGTAACGTTTCCCCAAAGGAGTAGTCCTCAGGCGGAGAGGCTGATGGAATTGATTCCTCAGCATCAGAACCCTCATAAGGGGGCAAAGAATATCCTAGGTCTGAGGATGAATCTGAAGAAATGGACACCTGGTCGGATGAGTCATAGTCTGCAACCTGTCTGGGCGTTTTATCAGGAGGGGGATGGGACCCCCTGATCAGGGTGATTAGGTCTTCGGCCATTTTCAGCACTTGTTTCTTAGGCATGGAGGCCTGTCCTGGAGAATGCTGTATTTGTTTCTTTGTTTTTAAGGGAGGCTTAGACTTAGCAGAGGGTTTAATGCTTAACTGAGTAGGTCTGAAAACACCCTCTGAAGCTGTGGATTGCTCAGATACTTCGGTTCCTTCTGAAGGGTTAGTTTCGGTAGGCTGAAAAACTTGTGCGTCCGAAGGCCCAGCCAGCTCCACGTGGGAGTCTGAGGTGGCCTGTGGTTCTGCAGAAGCGGTCGTCAGGGGCTGCGAAGGCACCTCGATGAAAACCGGAGAACTGGCGACCAGCCTAGAAGAGGCCGCGTCGTCAGTTTTGGGCCTCGGATGCCTATCCTTGTCTTTGCGCTTTTCATTTATTCCAGTCATCGGAAGTTCCGACGGCGTGGTGCAATTGAATTTTCTGCCAAAATAATGTCGGGCAAAATCAAACCGACGTTTAATAGCGTGCTTGTTAAACCTAGCACAAAACCGACAACCAGTGACGACGTGGTCTGGGCCTAGGCATGGGATACAATAGGAATGGAAATCCTTATGAGGTATTTACTTCCCACAAGAAATACAGTTATTAACTTTTACTGACATCGGTCTGAGGCAAGAAAAAGTTTCCCCAACGGGGTACTTGGCTTTGTAGAAGACTTCGGTTCTGGATTCGGAATGAAAATCTCAGGGGTCGGCTGACCAGCACTTGCGACTGCTTTTGCTTCGGGCACCGTGCGGCAAGAAAGACTGAAGAAAATGGCGTCGGCTGCATCTTGTATACCCCTGTCGCACTGACGTCAGGGAGGAGGCAACAGCAACCGACACCGGACCAAGACTTTGGAATTCAGGCCAACTGGGGAACTGCCTGATGGCAGGATAACTCAAGTGAAATGACTGTAGCAGTGTAACACGATGAACATCGCCCCGCCGGCGTAAGGATGTACCACACGGCATAGTGGTACAACACTGAAGAGTGGCCTGGAGGTAAACATGACATCAAGAGAGGGGTGTGCCACCGTAGCTCTAAGCACATTGAATCATTACTAATCTGGGGTGTCTGTTGCTAAGCAAAGCCGCAAGATAGGGGTGTGGAAGTAGCCATAGCTTTGCTTAGCTGAGAGCACACAAGGTAACCGAAAGTTCATGTGAACGTGGATGAAAACGTGCTCGAAACCCGGAAAACGACTGTGCCCGGCATGCACCACAGCTGAAACAGGAAGGATACGGGAAGACAAGAAAATGCTGCAGCATGGTAATTGGAGTACAAATGAGTAATTAACACCTAGGAACTCACAGTGGGCCATAGGCAACAGTTAACAAGGCTGCTAGCAGCTACCTGCAGAACAGGAAAAGGGAGGTGCCGTGCAGCAAAGAAAAGAGAACTGTCACAGCAGAACAAAGCAAACTTGCAGTTGATCAGCTACATAACACATTTCCCAACACAATCCTAGGTTGTGAAAGTACAAAACAAGAAAGCCGGCAGCTGGATGCATGCCTGACAATGGGAGGGGAATCGGGTTGAAAATTGAAGTAAAGGGCAATAGATGAATCACGGCAGCCAAGCGCAAGTCAGCACCAAAGGCCTCACAATAGCAGTACCTGCTGTAAAACCAAAAATTAAGATACCCTGCAGCTGGACTAGCACAAACACACCCAATTACACCAGCATCATCCAATGCACAATAATATAAGGTGTGAAAGCCCCACACACACTTGTGTATTCTCAGACGCTCTGCACCACTGGTGTATACAGACGGGGAACTTTTAATATGTACATATTAGGGGCTGCCATAGCTTTGATTCACCAGCATGTGTTGGAGACTGACGGTGGTGTGGAGGATGATGCTGACAACCATCTCAGGCACCAGAGGAGGAGAAGAGTGTTCAGACCCAGGGTAACCTACCAGGGGCTACATGATCTCGAGATAGTAGAGCGGTACAGGGTGAACAGGGACATCATACAGCAACTTGTTGAGCTTGCCAGCCATGCCTCAGAGCCAGAAATAACAGAGAGATCCCGTCCCAGTGGACACGAAGGTATGTGTAAGCTTGAGAATACTAGCCACAGGTACCTTCCAAAGGCCAACTGGGGATATCATGGGGATCTCACAGGCATCAGCATCCAGGGTACTCCACCAGTTCCTGGATGCCATGTTACCACATGCCAAAGAGCACATATACTTCCCCCGAACGCAGGAGGAGTTGGCCAGCAATATGCGTCTCTTCCACCATGTGGCAGACTACCCGGAGGTACTGGGTGCAATAGACTGCACGCACATACACATCAAGTCACCACCCGGTGAGCAGAGAAGGCGCTACATAAACCGCAAGGGATACCCCTCCATCAACTGCCAGGTCATCTGCAATGCCCAGGGCATTATCATGGATGTGTGTGCTGGCAGCCCTGGAAGCTATCACGACTCCCACATCTGGCATGCCTCACAGCTGTATCAGGTATTTGCCAGGGGGGGACTTCCCATATGGCCACCTGGTGGGAGATGCTGGCTATGCACTGGAACCATGGATGACTCCCATCAGAAATGCACACACAGCCATGCAAGAACGCCATAATGAGGCGCACACAGAAACCAAAATCATCATAGAGCGCGTGTTTGGGATGCTGAAATCACGGTTCCGTTGCTTGGACATATCTGGTGGAGCCTTGCAGTACTCTCCAGGCACGTGCGCCCACATCTTCATAGTATGTGCCATGCTACACAATATGATCCTGCGGAAACAGCTGCAGCAGGTACAGAATGGTGAAGGTCCTCACAGCCTACCACTATTGCCAAGGGGCCCAGAGGCACAGAGGGACTCAGACCATGAACACCCTGTGCTAGCCCCAGTAGGCAGATGGAGGCATGCCCAGTATGCCCATGCCTTGGCAAAGAGGGAACGTATAGCACACACACTGACAGTGTAGGCACTCATGGACTGACCCTTCTCCACCTGCAGACACAGCAAACATGGATGGCACACATACACACGACCACCTGTAAATTGTCATGTATAGGTGGTCTACTGTGTGCATCCTACATAGGTAGCCCTCAACTACTGTACACACAACCGCCATTGGCACAAGGTAAGTCAATACCTGAACAGTAAATTAAGCTATCAGCATGTGTCCATACTGTATGTAGAGGTTCATAGATACATAGGTAGGTACATGTCCAACTGCCAAGGCCACTCATAAGCATAGGCAAAATGTGACTGCTGTCGCCACCCCATCGATTAACAAACTGTCCCCTCTGTGGAGCAGAGCCAATTGCGGGATCCCTGGGGTGTTATCCACTGTTCCTCACTCACTCTGCAAGGATTCCTTGGAGTGTTAGTGAGGGGTTTTGTATAATTTAATCAGGGATGCAGTTCCAAATAATGGGGAGTATCCCTGACAGGAATCTTCTCAGATGCTTACATGTTACATAGTATACCTTAAACACAGCTTGCATATATAGGCAGTTCTCCACAGAACAACAAACATGTGGAACACACAACTGCTGAAATGTGCATTAATCACCCTTGCACTACCAGTGCCTGGTCTGAGAGGTAAGATATCACTGCCAGGATTAGAACACGCAACCATGTACACAATCTTCACAATAACATACCACTAAGCTACCTGAAATGTACCAATGGCAGTAGTGTATATATATATATTTTATGTATGTGTGTGTGTGTGTGTGTGTGTGTGTGTGTATATATATATATATATATATATATATATATATATATATATATATATATATATATATATATATATATATATACACATCATCGTATATATACATAGAGAGAGAGGGAGAGAGAGAGCTATATGTCGATATATGGGGATATACATATATATGTAGATATATAGATAGGTTAACAACATCTACATAACCATGGAGGTACATATAAATGGGATACCTACCACATACAGACTCTGCTTTACATACAGACGCGCGTAATCCCGAGGCTTAAGGTCCGAAAGAACACAGTACCGAAACACCAGATGCGCAAGGTGTAAAATCACATGTTAAGGGACAGTTAGTCAGTGCTTCTGGTGTTGCGGTTCAGGTAGGTTACTGTGTGTAAGTGGGTTTCTTAGGGCTGTAGTGTTTGCACGTGTGTATTCTGGGTGTGGTGTGTGTTCTTGAGGGACTGTAATGTGTGGGCTAGCTTTGTGCGTCTGTTTGCGCGATCTAGGAGGTAGAATATTAAAGTAGGGGGGTGTGGGGGGCGCAGACACCTACATGGGGGGTGTAGGGGGGCTTGCCCACCTGCTCATTCGTAGTGTTAGGATGGTTTGTTTGGATGTGGTGGGTAGCAGTGTGTCTGTGTGTGCGTGTTCTATGTTCATGTTACTTCGCGAGTTACTGTCACTGTCAGTATTGTGAGGTATGGGAGTCTGGGCCCGGTACTGTGTGCGTCGGAAATGTGTGGTTCCGGGATTCCGCAGGTATCCCGTATACAGCGGTTGAAGTGCTCATATATGTGTATAATATGGACCATAGCAATCACACATTCCGCCACTACCAACCTTTATGAACAAAGGATATGGAGAGTGTATGCCTATACACTATTGCAAATATGTGCTATGGACATGAGCCAATGATAGTGTTACCACCTGTCCCACTTTGCGAGGGACAGTCCCTCTTTGGGCGGTTGTGTGCTGACCAAATATATTAAACGTGGCAAATGACCTGGGACTGTAGGACATAATTATGTCCCATATGTAAAGTAATAGTTGCATACAATAGTTCTTTCTGTATCTAAAATACCTACATGTTACAAGAAACAGGATAAGCAACTAAACTGCTACAAGAATAAGCTTATATTTAGACAAGAAAGGAAAGTTCTATCCCTTGTACTGACCGTGGGTTTGTGTCGGCCTGTAAATTCTGATGCGTGTTCCAAAAATGTCCCACTATGGCCATATGAAAAGGTGGCAACCCTAGCCAAAGAGAGTCAGTCACCAACACAACTACAATGACTGCAAATACCTATGACAGAAATACACAGCTTTCAAGTAACAACACTATTACATTATGTATTTCCGAAGGGATTCAAGGACTAACATCACCTGCATGCTATACAGGAACCACATAAAAGTGCCTTAATGAATCAGCCTGCAATTACCATAGTATTAGTCCACTAAAGGATAGGTGTTCAAATAGGGAAGGAACCTTCATGCACATATCGATTATGTATAAAAGCAGTTCCTACACACCTGCATCTGCTTTGGACACCCACCATCATCATCCCCACACCCAAACAAGTTACAATACAAACTGTAACATCACAAATCATTCACTCGCTGTACGACATCTACAGAAGCCTTAACATACCTTGTCAGAGACGCACCAACATAGCCCTATATGAAATAGTTGCTGTTATACAATGGAACAGCTGCTGATGTTACTGGGTTTGTTTGCACTAATCCCGTTTCAGAGGGATGTGTGTACACCGGGATGTGTTTGCAATTACTGAGTAACAGCACAGTATGCTACACTTGTACACCAAATCAAGGATGTCTGGTGAGCACACTGTAAACCACATAACAGCTCATGCATAGCCATACAGCCTTGAGCTGCCCAAACATCCTTGCCAGACTTAAACATCTGCAGAAGTATCAGGTACAAACAAACCCTGCATAAATAGCAATGTTTTGAAATATAACAGCTGTACTCACATGTAGAACAAAATCATCTAGCCGTTACACACAATCCACGGGAGTCATGAAGCTAATATATCTCTATCTGTCTCCATATAGCTGTTGAAATAGATCACAAACAACACATCCAGGCAGTCTTCCTCGAAAGTAAGGCAAATGGACAACGCCCAAAAGGAGTACTCCTTTATACACAACTGTTGCCATGGTATCGGGTAATGGGAGTAGCTGCACAGCTGATGTGCATCTAATTAACTACTTTGGAACACCAATTGATGGTCAGGATAGCACGTTACCAATATTTAACTAGAAAAGGATAGGTTATCACACATTCAAACCATCTGTATATACCAACAGAATGTTACAAAGAAGATTGAAACACAAACTGAAAAGGATTGAATCAACAGTTAACGATACCTCAAGTTACTAATAAGGTATGTAGAACAGTCAAGTATGTCGGTGTATTTAGTACCTTTTCTGTAGTATTTAAAGTGCACGCAATCCATATAGTGGAAACAGTTATCTTGTAATGATGCATTGTTGAGCATAGTAACACATAGTATTTGTGTGTACTGCTGTAGGTCACAAGGCAAACACCGCATACACCACAAGGGATGCTATATATAAGGGCTTTGAACAGAAATATTCCTCACCAGTTGCTGTCAGTGGCAGGGCTGGTCCAACAAATGTGTTATAACAAGGAATAGTATATGTTGATATATTGTAACAGAAGCCATATGTATGGGTGCATTACTGAATAACATGTTGAAGGTTGGCCCACTGTGCAATTATGACTTGCATTGTGAGATATTGTGCCAATAACTATGTAATGTACAGTATTGTAGGCAGATAAGTATTACAAGTTACATAGCATTACTGTTATGTTAGGCAAACATTAGTTATGTCTATTGGCATTTACAATAAACAATAACAGGATACATATGTCTTTTAGTCACCCAACAGTTTATCAGCATGATAGCAAAGTAAAATGGAAGAGTTAGCTAACTATCCATGCACATAAGACATGTAATAAGTGCAAAGGGAGGTACTAGGCTGTCTTACCAAGGGTATTTACAAGCCTAGTTAGTGTGTGTTGGCTTTCACCACCCCCATAGGTTAGTTCTCTGTGCCTCTAAACGGCAGAGCCATTAGTTCCCTGTGCCTCTGTCCAGCAGAGCCACTGCAGTGATCCCCGGGGTACATGTCTGTCTCCCATCCACACGTCAAGGTTTCCCTTGAAGAGTGCTAGTGAGGGGCCCTGCCTGATGTACATTGGAATCATGTTCCAAAGCATGGGGAGTGCCTGGGTCAGGAATCTATCCGTCCAGCATGTCCTAGTCATCGTTGTGGTTAGGTGTATATCCATAGAGCATGTGGCTCTCAGGGGCCCCTGTTTAGGTGGAGCATATCCAGCAATAATGTGTTGGACATGGGCCTTGTATGTCAAGCAGAGATCACCTCTGAGTATGCTGTATGCAATGCAGTACAGCTGGAGTTTCTTAGGTTGGGCTGCATAGGTCATCTGTTTGAGGTCAGTAATCCTCTTGGTGTGGTACTGTTGTGGTCTTCCAAGCTGTTGCAGTTTTCTTGTAAGGTATATCCCAAATGGGATGTTGTATCCTTTAATGGGTATAATAAGTCATGAGTAGAGAGTCACAATGGCCTCCTTTGATCTGGATGCGAACCCATTAGAGATTAAGGGGGCCATGTAGAAGAATATTCTAACCACCTCGTCGTTATGGGTATCGAAGAAGAGATTGCTATCTACTGGGGTTCTCGGATCCCTTATTACCTTTTCTGTATGTAGGGGACTAGCACCTATGTGGTAGTCCATGGGTAATTAGTTATATCCAAAGGGGATGACTATGCACTTTTAGGCATTCAGCTTGACGCCATGATATTGACACCAGGTATCCGTCTCAGTGGGGCCCTTCCAGAGGGTGTCTGTAACAGCTGGTGAAACAATGTCCCCTAGTTTGCAGTCGTCTGCAAACCTTTTCAGCCAAAGCCCTCCTGTGCTTGTCTGTACATCAGAGAATTATATACCGAAAATGAGGGGTCCTAGGACCGAGCCCTGGGGGACACCACTTGTAACTGGTATACAGTCGGACCTAGGGTATGCAACTCCCACTGTGTGTGTTCTGTCCGTGAGCCACTTTGCAAACCATCACATGATGTAGGGGGTTAATGTTCAGGTAGATGGGTATGTTGATAATACCAGGAGGAGGAATGGTGTTAAAAGCCTATGAAAGATCTATGTAGGCTGTGTGGACCTCCTTACCCTCATCTAATGCCTTGGCAACTGTCTCTAAGACGTCCACCAGGTTTAGGAGGCATGGTTTGCCCTTAATGCCAAACTGGGAGGGATCAAAGATTTGGAGGTACCCAATGTCTCTGTGACTGAGATCCATGATGTGCTCCACAGCCTTGCAGAGCAGGCTAGTCAGGCCAATAGGGCAATAGGTCATGTGGTCCGTTGTGGTGCCACCTTTGTGGAGTGGGATAACCGTTGCTGTCCGCCATTCAGGGAGCACGAAGCCTGATGCTAGGCTATTACTGAACATGGTGCATAGGTGGGGAGCCAGTACGTTCTGAAGTTCGTGTAAAACTCAACCTGGGATGTTGTCCGGTCCCATGGATGCTGTGATATTGGCTTTAAAGTGTGCAGCTTTGAGAGGGAGGGGGGAAAGGTAGCACTGAACCTATCCTGCCAGGATGTTTCCAACATCAGTTGGTTCTGTAATGGTCGTGCCTTTGTGCTGTAACTCAGAGCAGCTCTGGTTGTTGACTTCCAGATATGTGACATAGCTATAGAATGCTTTGTGGTGGTTGTTGGAATTAGTGGCAGTTTTGTTTTCGTAGCTAGCTTTGGAGGATCTTATAAGTGATCTCACCTTCTTACTGAGACTAACCAGGGAGCTCCTCCATGCATGGGATTGTACTCTCGTTTGCAACAGTGTCTTCCTCCTGTAGTACAGTTTGTTTATGACAGGGGACCACCAGATTGGTTTCCTTAACTAGGAGTATAGAGTCTTGGTTCTGTTTGGGATAGTACAATCCATGCACTCGTGTAAGTGCTTACAGAGTGCATTTGTGTAGGATTCAGCAGTTGTAACAATACTGTCCATCTGCATGGGTGTCATGACATTCACGTCTGCCTTAAGAAGCATGAAGTTGGCTTTGTAGACATACTATACTGTGGTTCCCTTAATGGGGGGGTGGGGGCGGGATGTGGATATCAACGGTGTTCAGCTCATTGTCGGTTCAGACCAACGAGGAGTTGACTTCACGTGTGGAGCACTGGTCACTTATGTCGGTAATGTCTAGGTCTAGGACATTGTTGCCCATGGTGGGTGTGTGGATATGTTGATCCTGGGCATTGGTGTTTATGAATTCCAGGAAGCATTAAGCTAATGAGTTGGTACACGAGTAGTTTTCCCAGTTAATGGTGGGGTAGATTCAGTGAGACTATGTGATGAGTGTGGTGTGGTGTGGTGCGAATGTTTACCTCCTCCACATGACTGTCAAGGTCAGGCTTGGTTGGAGAGAGCTTTACCTCCAGTTTGGCTAGATGAGTGCATCTCTCACAGGTTGTAGTGTTGGGTGGTAGGTGGAGAGGCTTGTCTGTGTACATGAGGCAATGTGTGCATTGCCTCAAGATGTCCAGATTCATCAGATAGACAGGTGAGAACACTGGCAGTTGACTCTTGGACATGCCTGAATATAGAACTACTTTCCCCTAGATAAGTGAGGAAAGTGAGTACAAGAGCTATTTTACTCTAAGCAAGTGAGAAACGTATGTACACAACCTGTTTACCTCTAGGTAATGAGGAAGATTGAGTGCTATAGTAATTATTAGCTTACGTAGTGCTTACAAGTTCTGAACAAGTGCGGAGCATGAATAATCAATCCAGATATGGTCTTGGATAAACACCCCCCCCCCCCCAACAGGTACACAAGCATATATCCATGTACACCACAGGGCTCCTGTACCCACAACTATGCAGGTACAAGCTGCACTCAGGCTGAATGGGCCCTGTCCACATCACAGGTTGTATCATACACATATGGTAAAACAAGATGATCTCCACGTACACATCATGTAAAACATACCTCCATGTCAGGCCGTGTACACACTGAATGGTGCACACCAACAAGTATCACAACCCACAAAGGGGGAAACACCACTGATAAAGGGAAGTACCGCCCTAATACCCTGCTGAGTCTGGTCTGGAAGGCCATGAACCTTGATCACATAATTGATGTCAGCAGTACAGATGTAGAGGACAGTAAGGTCGATGTCACACTGCATATCATAACCTTGCCAGGTCATAGGACATTATCACCCACACTGTGCACCACCCACACTCGGTATACTAGATGTACATTCCTATGTCACAGGAGTGTTTTGCAACGGGACTGCTGGCAGAACCAACACTACAGAAGGTGCCTGAATAATACATGATCATCACACCAGTGGCAGATGCAGTATGTCAGGGTTAATGTATTATATTCCCCCTCACTGTAGTCCATACCTCACAGACAACAGAAGGCATCTGCCTATTGAAGTATGTGAATGACTATGACCTAGGAGCAATAGCCGACTCAGGAGTGTTGTGGACAATATACAGACGGGGTTTTGGGGGAAGAGGTGTGTGTGACATATGGCCACAATTTGACAGCTGCATATTGCATTGTCACCCCATGTTAATAACCCTGTACCCATAAACTACCACCTAGGCAGCGGTCAACATAATGGACACGTGTGTAAGGGATGCAGCTGGGCAGTTGTCTTTCCTGTGATAGCTACGTTACCACACCTGTCAGGCAGTCATATGTGGCAACCCTAATAATGACAGGGTGCCATCCATGAATTTAGAGATCACTGTCCAGCCATACACAACACTCAAGTGACCCATATCAGATCACATATTTCCTTTAAGGGGTATTGGCCATGTGCAGATGGCCTACACTAGCCTTCCCATTCCTCATCTCCACTATGTAGCATGATGCATACCCTGAATAAATCTATGTCCAACCCAGTAATGTTGGAAATGCTACACGTACACATCCTGATCTCAAACACATACGTCATAGACGTCCACCTTACACATGCTGGACAGATCCTTGTCCCATACACTTTACATAGTCCTGTCATACTATGCATTCCTGTCCGTCAAAGCTGCACATTGCTCTCCTCTCAGACATGGTGTGATGACTGCATGGTAAATGTATCATTAACCCTGTGGATCAGTAATTTGGCACCGCTCCACCTGGCCCCACAGACCCGCCTGTCGGCTACTGCCAGGTAACCTTTCATCCTAGATTCATACATGGCCCATGGCATATAGTCCACTAGTTGATTTTGACTGTACATGCTATAGTTGATATTCCATCCCTGCAAATACCATCTGGCTAGCCAGTGTCCCATGTGTATCACATGTGCAACACAGGTGATACATGGCTGGATGTTGAATTGCTGTACAGTGCTGTGTAGATGTATATGGCAGAACACATACATGTAAAACCTTATGTAAGCAAGTCTGCAGGGTCACAGGTCATGTCTGTTACGGCAGTGTAAATCTTTATATGTGACATACATAGTATCAAGGTCGACTGCATTCATGTGGACACATCCAGCCATGTGCTGATAGGTGGAACACCAGTACTGGCAAACAGACATGCCCACATCAAAACAGCATTAACATGAAGTATGAGCAATGTAATCAGGTGACACACACACACACATATATGGTGATAATATCCACTCACCATTGAGTGTCACGTGTGTGAGACACAAACATGTCAGTGTCATGTAGGTTTGCAAATACAACTATTTAAGTGTAATAAATGCAATACACATGTATGTTCAGCTGTAGCTCTGTATGTCTCTGAGTTACTGTGATCTGTCTCCATCATTATGTCTTCCAGGTATGCTGCGTGCAAGGCTATCCCCTTTTACCCGCTTGGGGGATGAGGCCCTCATCCCATACCTACTTGACAATCATGATATCCTGTTCAGCCATGTGCCACAGGATGCACAGCAGAGGGATACCCTGTGGATGGAACTTCGCAGGAGGTTTAATGATGTAGGTGGCCACAACCGCACATACCATCAGGTGCGTAGACACTAAGACTGCATTAGATGGGCGAAACAGCATGCAAATGCAATCGCCAGGGAACAAGGTGCAACAGGTGGTGGACCATAAACCCAGCTCCCACTCACACGTACCAAGGAGCTACTGGCCAACCTGGGGACACCTGCAGAACCACATCCACAAGCCTTAGCCAATATTGTGGAGGTAGGTGTCTCTCAACCACTGAGCCTGGAGTCGTCTGGTAAGTCAGTACTGCACCTATAACAACTATATTCCATATAGTTGCATGTGTCACTGTACAATATGTAATGTAACATCATATGCAAGACATGTATACACACATGCCGCATACTATAGTGTGCTACTCTGTTTATGCACACATGTGCATACACCATAGTATACTCTAATGTACTGGTGTATGTGTTAACATGCACATTGCACCCTGTAGCCATTATACAGGCGTGGATAATGCTCATACTGCTGTGTTACTCCTATTTAGGTACCTCTGGCATTCTGCTGCGACAGCAGCCCGTTGCAGGTGAGACTGTTATTTATCAGGAATCGTAATGCACAGATCTATCTGCCATGTGGCCATTTACAACATGTACACAATGTATGGTCATGTAACAATATACAGGTTGGATCTGCAATGCATCACAATGCCTACCCGTGTGCAACATTTGCAAACTATGTGAATCATCTCACTGACATGAATCCTCACAAACTAGAACTACACATGTGAGGAATACAAACAGTACTACACAGTGGGCTGGAGTATGGCCAGCCCACACTGGTGTGGATCACAGCCCTGCTATGAATGTCAATGTGATGTACTATCTTGACATGTCCATGACATCTAGTTAGTGGCCTGGATGCAACACTGCCTACCTACCCTGAAAACATATCCTACATACCACCCTTTGTCTGCATAACCCTGTCGTCAGTGCAGCATATGACATCTATGGGTGTATGCCATATGGGACAACACAGATATGTGAAATAGATGCCCGTCACAATAATTTGGCCAACACATGTACACACATGGCCATGGAGGATGGCCAGAGACGTGGAGCAACACACAGTAGATGTGATGTGCTTGTGTGTACACCCTGTGGTACAATGGCTACACATGGTCCAACTATGGCATTTGTGTAATGGTTATATTGTAGATGTGGAACATTAGACATCCTACAGGCCTGTGCACATCTTGTGCAGGTGTAACATCAATCCACCACATAAGATGTGTTGAACATCTTGAGGGTGTCACGACACGACAGCAGTCACCTGTACAGTATCCACATCAGCCCACAGATAAAGTGCATTCCCCTTGCTGGTGTCAGACATCAATGTCATACTTGCTCCTCGTGTGTGTGTGTGTGTGTGTGTGGTACACAGATGTCATGTAGGACATGGTGTACCGACGTGTTCGCCATGTCTGGCCATAGTTGCCAGGCAGCAGCAAAATGGTTGCAGATGTGCAGGGGTGTCATCCGTATACCCATCTGTGACCTGTGTCACAACTTCCACATCATGGTTTAGTGTGTATACACCTCAGTGATGTGGGTCACATTCCACAGTATATATGTATTGTATCTGAACACAGTCATGGCCATGAACTGTGTCTGTCAATAGAGACACCTCATGATTCCCTGCAATGGCCATGCACATCAGCTAAATGTGCAGTATATCTGTAGGGCGGACAGACAACACTGCACTAGGACACCATTGCCCCACTGTATATCTGACAGGACACCATTGTGTTAAACATGTATGCATGTCATTGCACACGTCAGCAGATCACATATACTACATGTGATTGCCAAGGTCATATGCCACACATCAGGCAGGTGTACTGTTAACCTGTGCTGGTCTACATGGAGTAACACAGGGATGTATGCTTACTATGACTGCGTAATTTGCATGCTGTCTGCTATGACATGTGCATGCTGTTGTGTGCAACCCAGGGATGTATGATAACTACCACTATTATTGTCTGTGCTGCATGCCGTCTGCCGTATCACATGCATGTTGCATGCCTTCTGTCATATCACATTCGTGTGTCTGTGTATGTGTCTATTGTACAGATTGTAATGTACAGTTTTTATCTGCTCTCACAGGTGATGTAGATGCATTGCCCTCCTGCGGTACATCTGATGTTAGTGTCCCCACAGATTCTAGCAGTGATGATGAACGTATGATTGAGTCACAGACAGAGTTGTCAGGGGGTGAAACTGAGCCATTGTTTGCCATTCCAGCTATATCCCCCTCATCCTCGCTCACAGATCCCATGCCTGCACATACCCCATCACCAGTGGCCATAGAGGAAGGACAGTTGTCGCGTGGTAGCTTGGAACAGGAAAGTGTGGGGGCTATGGAAGGTGTGCCTGCACACCATGGTGTCAGCCAACTAGCTGGTGGTGCCCCACACAAGCACGTGGCCAGTGCTGCTCATAGGAGGACCTCTGGCCAACATGCTCCTGCAAGACACAACGCAGTAGCTGGGGTCACCAGATGCATGTTTCAGGCTGTAATGGAGGCACAGGCACGTGCTGAACGGCACAACAGAGAAGATCAGAAGCTTCAGAGGGCTGCTGTCCGTTCTTTAAACATCATCCAGGCAATGGTAAATGCTCAACAGCAGACTGCTGAAACTTTGGCTAGATGGGTGGGTGACATGGTTGGAGTCCTTGACCGTGGCATGACAATCCGCGAGCATGAGCTGTGTTGGAATATCTGGTAGGAGTGAGGCATCTGGCACGTGGACATAGGCCTGCTATATCACCTGTCTCAGGTCTACGTGTGCAAGCTACCTCATATGTCCGCTCCCATAGTGGCGGTAGCAGCAGCAGTGCATCTGGTGCTGTGCTGTCCACACCACGACACAGCAGCCCACGTACACGTGGCCCGGCACAGTCCCAGCAGGGACATGGTTCCAGTGGACAAGTGACATCAGACAGTACCCAATCTGCACCTCTGTCTGGTAGTGCCCATGCAACCCCTGGCAGGCACAGGTCACATGTCCGTGGCCGGACACCGTGAACTGTAAAGCCTCGCCTGTACTGTCTTCAGCTGTCAATAATACCCCTGTGTAGGCCAGACACATGGAAGAACTGTGTGCATACATACACGCACACACTGGAAACATATGTAGGGCACCACAACACACACATGCATAACATCCACACATGCCCAATTAGATCAAAGGCCCTAACCCACACACATGATGTCATCCAATGGTGCAGCCTAGGCCTCTGGCAAACATTATCACCCTGTGCATATGATGATGCCTGTGCCACATCCCTGACATCCACACCATTGGTACAGGGACATGCTCATATGGTCTGATGCACAGGGTGAACAGACTAGGAAGAAGTGTAGTTTACAATTGTTGAGTACTGTTGACAGGCAGCGGAAATACCATGTACTATAGGTGTACAATGCATTTCGTACTGTTAACAGTATGTGTCTTGTGTAACAACACTAACTGCATGTTGGTCATGATATTCTGCTGTCCTCCTTCAGGTCTAATTGCACGTGCCGGTGGATGTCAGTTTTGCAGTTAGTGTCCCACTTGTCAATGTGGACTACTCACAGGTATGTATGAATATACCAGCATGCACCATGTAGCTGCCACATACGAGTGAGAATTTCCCACGTTACAAACACTTCTACTGATCCAAGAGCATGATAGCTGTGTATTAAGCTACTGTGGCTACAGATGTGACATCCATAAAGGGTGACATCACAGGTATAGTTACATGGAGTGGTGAGGTAAGAGAGTGGTCTAGATGATCACAAGGGCAGAGGCCAGTGGGAAGTGCGATGCCTCATTGGGAATCAGTAATACACGTTCCCATGACGGGATGCCAACACACAACTGCACCCACACACTCGGGTACTGACACACATGTATTCAGTGACACAGTAACACACACACACTCACGGATTCACCGACACAGTAACACACTCGCACACAGTTGCTACTGGTGAGGTGAGGACTCCTGCCTATGTGCAAATCATTACAGTACTGTGCAACTACATGATGCGCCACAGAGAACACACATGTACAGGTAGTCAGTATGGCCTAAGATCAGGGACATCAACACGGATAGTAGAATCCATCGCCCGGATGGGGGGAGGCGTCTTATCAGTTCAGTATGGTAACATACATCCTCACCCCAGGGACCAGACAGCCCTACATACACCCACTGTGGCATTCAGTATTGAATACTCCTATGTCACGCACATACAGATACCTCACATGTGAGATACATGACCCTGCCTATGTCCTGCTTTCTACATTGCAGTCTGTACAGATGTGTACACTAGTGTACAGGAGAGTGAGTAAAAATTGAAATGTATTCCCCACCATACGTGACATATATGGACACACACGCAACTACACATGCCAGTACTGTGAATCTCAGACCTGCCTAGCTCATGATATGTATGACAGACATAAAACAGTATTGCACTCGTTACAAACTGCACTTATGCTTCCTGTGGCAACAGTGCTGACATATGCACACAGGACATCTTAACTATTAACAGAGCTGAAGTGATTTACCTTTGCTGTCACCCGGACCCCGAAGTTGTGTGTTATGTCCTTCAATTAACGAAACCATTGCTTACCGGTTACACAGGTTATTGTAGGACCGCTTGTAACACACCTGTGAGCTGTCCACAGCAAACATCCATCTGCAAAGATGCCCCGCCACTTAGTTATTTCCACACATCTGTCCATACCCAAGGTACATCTTTCCATACATTCAGCATATCATCATATACAGTTGGCAATGGTGAGGCTGCATTGCAACTGCATGATGTACTAGGATACACGTCACCTGCATACATCAGCAACTGCACATGCATGTTATCTAAACGCATAACACTATGTGTACAGGTGTGTAGGTCCTACAATCCTGACATTTGGGCATGTTTGCAGGCATTGCAATTGGTGGACATGTGTAATGACATACATGACACATGGACTGTTGTATGATATGATGGGTGTAATGGGTGACCGGTACAGAGGGAATGTTATCCCTGTCAACACTGATATCACACCTTATGTACTGTTAGCATTCAGCAGCCATGGACCTACATTTCATGTGCATGTTTGTAATGGCTGTAGCCACCTGTTTGTACAAAGGACAACAAAGGCTATGCTATTTACATGTATGTTTTGTGTGTGTGTGTGTGTGTGTGTGTGTGTGTGTGTGTGTGTGTGTGGCATGTACATACCCAGGGCAGGTACGTGTATGTCATATCCATACACGAGGGTGTGTACTGGTGTACAGCAACAGTCATCTGCTAATGGTGGAAAGTACCGAGGGCCCCTGGTATGTGTACAGCTGACCTGGTTACAGACAGTGGTATCATTGCATTGCATAACACATGATGCAACTGTGTCAGTACATGGGTACTCTCTACAGTTGATGTAGAGCTTGGTAGAGCACACAGGTCAAGGGTCACATGGTGGTATGCTCTTATATGTCCTACATGTAAGGATGCGTATTGGTGGTCCGAGGGCATGATGGTGTCTGGGGTTTACATCCTAGAATGCAGCATGTGACACTGTCCTGCACGACTCATCTGTGATGCCCTTCATGGGGGTACCTGTCAGTACATGTGAGTGGCCTTCATGTATGTGGGGACATCACCTGGAAAGGTCCGTACCTGTGTTATGGCCCACATGTCTAGTTCTGAGGTATATGGTGGTAGTGCTAGGTTCTGAGGTATATGGTGGTAGTGCTGTTGTGCACTACAGAGCCATTAGCCAGGTGCTCCTCACTGCACAGATGTCAGTACTCCCCATTGTTGGATCTACAGTGACCAGCTGTGATTATGGATGCTACACATCTAGCACTGGTTAGCATAAGAAAACAATGCAGTTGTCCTGTAGGTGTCAGGGAGTTATCCTATGTTTAGGACATTTGCCTTAGAATGGCACTGTGTGGGTGGATGTGACTTGGGTATTATCCCCACTCCCTTGAATCATGGATGCACGTGATATGTGTCAAAGGCCTGTCTACTGTCAGCCATGTCATCCCAGAATGACAGCAGGCGCTGTGTAAAAGACCGGTGTCAAATATATGTAAAGCAGCGTTCCTGATAACAATGACAACTACTAACACCAGAGGCCATTACAATGTGTTTTTTACAACTACCTGTAATAGCATGGCCACTGTGGCCTGCCGTGTTTAGCATCAGAGTGCATCCCAGTCAGCCCTGTGCTACTAAGTGCATTAGCATGCCCAGAATATCCTTGTGTAGATGGACACATAGTAGCACAGGGCTGTTTGGAATGCACTAAGTGTGTGAGCATGCCCAGTGACACCTTGTGTCGGTTATGTGCCTCTGTGTATGGGCATGGCTATTGTAACCCTGTATAGTGGTAGTAGTCATCCATTCTACAGATGGGCATACTCCAGATCAGGATGGATTCCTACTTTAAACACACGGGTTCACAGGTATGTACATCTTAACTGCCAGCATCCCTGTTGATGTCCGCATTCCTAAATGGTCATAATGACAGCCTTGAAATTTGTAGTCTGTGTGGCGCGACTTGTAGGTATGTACTATTGCAGTAGTAATCTGTAAATAGGCAGGTGCTCCATTCCCACCACTGGCGTGTATGTGTGTGTGTGTATATGTCTGTCCCCGTTTGCCAGAGGACTGTAAATTGCATTTAGACTGCTCACACTCCATACAATTTCGTATACCCACCTTTGACAGGGCAGATGATGACACCCACCTACAAATACACCTCTGGGAGAGCTGTGTCCCAGTAATCTCGGTAACGCGTTCTGTAACTGCGTAATGCTGTAGTGTAATAAAGTAGTTAGGTCAGTGTTCTAGTCCCACACTTGCCGTGTGTGTGTCCCCGTTTGCCTGAGGACTGAGTAATGCATTTACACTGCTCAAACTCCATACAATTTCGTATACCCACCTTTGGCAGGGCAGATGATGACACCCACCTACAAATACACCTCTGGGAGTGCTGTGTCCCAGTAAACTCGGTAGCGCATTCTGTAACTGTGTAATACTGTAGTGTAATAAAGTAGTTAGGTCGGTGTTCTAGTCCCACACTTGCTATGTGTGTGTGTGAGAGAGAGAGAGAGAGTGTGTGTGTGTGTGTGTGTGTGTGTGTGTGTGTGTGTGTGTGTGTGTGTGTGTGTGTGTGTGTGTGTGTGTGTGTGTGTGAGAGAGAGAGTGTGTGTGTGAGAGAGAGAGTGTGTGTGTGTGTCCCTCGTTTGCCTGAGGACTGAGTAATGCTTTTAGACTGCTCACACTGCATACATTTCTTATACCCAACTTTGGCAAGGCTGATGAAGTCACCCATCTACAAATACACCTCTGGGAATGCTGTGTCCCAGTAATCACGGCAGCGTGTTCTGTAACTGCATAATGCTGTAGTGTAGTAAAGTAGTTAGGTCGGTGTTCTAATCCCAGACATGCTAAGTGCGTGTGTGTGTGTGTGTGTGTGTGTGTGGTGTCTGCCTGCGTGAGACAAGTACAGTGCTTTGTAGTATTCGCTGTAGCGTGTGCCCTAAACGCGTATTGCTGCAGTGTGATATGGTAGGGGTTTGTATACAGGACATGGCAAGTGTGTGTTTGTCTGTCAGAGCCTGTGTAGAGGTGGCTGTGATGGTCTTACCACTGGACATGTTTGGGAGCGGGTTTTGTAGTTTTCCTATATGGTATCCGTCTTATGACACATTGGCCACCTCACGAGGAGTACAGCTGTCAGTCAGCCATGTGACTGTGTTGCCAAACCATACCTATACATATGGCAAAAGGCCTGATGAACTAAGTATGCAGTCTTACTAGTACCCAGTATATGTCCCGCACCCATGTGCCATGCACAGACAAACTTGCCTAGGATATCCCACTATGTTGCTAGTACCATGCACACTGAGGACAGATAGTAGGCATGGTGTGAATGCAGTGGCCTGCAGAGGACATGGCACCCTGTACAGCGGTACAATAGGCACATATATACGGACATTGTGCCGTCACTATGTTCCACATTGAATACCTGCAACATATGTGGTGCCATCAAATGTGATCCACAAAGGCCAGACAATGCTGTACACATGTGCCCTTAATGTACCCATGCCACTGACACCACGGAATACCTGTATCGTACTATCCATGCAGGTGCAGGGCCGACCTGCTCACTATAAGCAGGTTTCGCCACAACAGGCTGTGTACACGTGTCTGCCAAATCAGGTACACCTGTACATGTCACTGTACAGTATTGTGGGACATGCACATCCCAGGCAATGTCCATGTGAAGGACTATCAAACAGACAATGGCATGCATTGCAAAGCTATGGCCCTACACATTGGTAACAAGGATGTCAGGCCAGATAATGTGGGACATTGCAGACACTACACCCCCCTGCACTGCACACCACTGTCGGGTGACGCAATGCCAAGGATTACCCCTCACCCAGCCTTGTACAGCCATCTTGCACAGCCAAACACTACACAGCCATGGAGCAATGCATACCTGCATGCCAGTACTGGCACCCCGTGTCTGTGTGTGGGTTGTGATACTCCCAACCACAGTTCCTCCCAGTATAAACCTCGTTGGCATACCAACAGTTGTCAAGCACTTTCACATGCCTTAGCCCATAGAACCTCCAGATATCCCTTGTGGTGCATGTGATCCTGTGCATTACTGCAGTGTGGCAAACTAAGTAGTTACGTTGTGTATTTGTGGCCCTGGCAAAGGTGTCAATGCATGTCTATTAGAGAGTGTGGTTGTGGTGACAATGGCATCCGTTCACGTGGACAGACATGTGCCACACCTAATGTATGTCTACTATATCTGTTGCAGACGTCACTCAACTACACACGTTCTTACAGCACAGCAACATGTCGCCTTTGTGGCACATGCAGTAACACCATGCACATGTAATAGTAATGAGTAGTCAGGAGTTTAATCCCTGTACTGTTCGGCGTGTGGCAGATGATGCTTATGGTTAAGTCTCCAAGCCTTTCCCTGGTGTACATTGCCTGTCCCACCCACACACACTCTGGTGGATGTGAAGGTGTACACCTGCTCAGCAGCAGCATGTGTTTTGTAAGCAATGGAAATGGTCAGGTGATGGCCTCTTCACCTATTGCAGTCCTCCTCTAGCTGATTGCATGTGTACAGCTGTGATGGTGTTACCATAGCCATCCGCATGATAAACACAGTACACTATCTAGGGAAACATGTTATTTGGCCATGACAGTCGCTGTGAGTGATACTTGGATCTGGTGTTCTGACACAGCATCACAAATGATATCTGGATGTACCTCAATCATTTTCCGCAGTGGGAAATAGCCTAGACAGGAGGGTGATGTGTCACACATGACTACAAGCATGTAAGTGTAGCTATGCTGTAGTGAGACTACTGCCTGTTTAACGTGTGTGGTAATGGCTATTCTGCATGTTATAATACAGGCAGGACAGTACTCTGTTCATGAGGGACCCCCATCTGTAAACTGGTCAGTGTGTGCAACCATTTGTTTCCTGTGTTACACACTGAACACACATCTGTGCACAGCAGAAGCATGGTGTGAGGATTGCAGAAAGTACATGATGACAGGGATGTGTTACTGCCATCGCATCCCTGACTGGACATATCACATGAGAGAGTGGTATGATAGACACTGTGTGGGATTCCCAGTGCCAAGCCAATGATGAGCAACTGTTCATAACTGCGGTCACACGTCTACTACACATTGTACAGTTGGCATGCAGTATATATGCATGTGTTGTGCTCCCTCTGCAAATGTATACCATCTGTTGTGTTGGGTTGCTGGTGATATCTATGCATACTGTCGTAGGTAATCCTGTATGCCATTGTCTATCACTAAGCCATACATGGGTTTAAAACGCAACACCATAGGCTGAATGGGTTGGGAGGTCCCGGCAGAACCTCCTGTCCCCTTCAGCTGACCATGGCACCGGGCGCTAGCACATCTGGGGCCCAGCGATAGACATCAACCTCTGTTGGCTCTGCACCACCTTCTGGTGGTAACACCACTGAGAATGGAGCATGTCCACCCTGGGAGTGGGACCAGACAGGTACATATCTGCTGTCGTGCAGTCCCAGACATGTTGCGTTGGTGGCTCCCTAAGGGGTTACGAAGCCAGATACACCAGTTCAAGGGCGGAGTGTCACATTTACAGGGTGATGCTGCCCCTCCTGGACAGCCCCCAGCACTGCCTCCTTTGCAGCTGTGCAGGTGCAGTGGCAGTTGCCCATGGCTGGGGACCTCAATCCCACTGTTCCCATGGGCTTTGAATGCTGAAAACCCATCCCCGTCCAGGGTGTACCCCCCCCCCACGTGTCATATACCAACCCTGTATGCTGTCTTTTCTGTGATCCTACCTACCCTCCACGGCCATACCTACACTCCTTCCCCAACACCTGACCCTCACCTACGGACACATAAGGCCATTCGGCTCCTAGGACATCTGCCCTATACATAGCTGCCCATTACACACACATGCCCACTGGACACATGAAACCCTTGTAATATGCATCACAACCTACTCCTGTTATCCTCATCCCTGTCCTCCAGGAACACGATCCTGGTATGCACATCACTCTTACATGGTCCAGGTACACGTGATGAGGACGACCCCATTGTACACACAACACTACCAGTCCCTCTCTCGTAACCCATTTACCTTTATCATGATGATGATGTTGCACACAGCACCTTGCAAGAGTACTGTTCACACACAAAGATTGGACAGGTACTGTTGTGTTAATGTACATTACATGCACAGAGTGATGTATATGGCCAATGTACAACTATTTGCGCGTGTATGACTGACACATGCCTGTCTGAGGGAGTATTATGATCACACAGAGCAACATCACTACATAATACAGGCATTGTTAGTGTTTCCAGTTTCATTCGTTTGTAATGCTTTGTTGCCACATGGCATGTTCCCGATGCATCTCTATATATGTATGTACCTATATGCTGGACATAAACACTCACATACACATCTACATGATGGGATACATTCCTATACTGTTGAATGACTGCGCAGTATATGTTTGTGGTACTGTCCTTGTCTGTATATCTGCCATGGCGTATTGGTAAACAGCTGCGTGCGCAGGGTCCAGGTTCTGACCCTTGCAAAGGACATTTATTTGGCTGCAGGGCAGAACAAGCCCATTGGATACGGAGGGAGTAAGGCACATTAAAGCAGTTGGGAGCTGGTGTGCGTGGTGTTAAGCACTGCTGACCTCTGGTTACAGCCTCTTACACTCGGTTAGCCTCTACATTGCTTTACCAGTGCAATACTCGCATACTGGTAGCCAAACATGCTTACACTCGCTCGCTCCCACACTTGCAAATGCACCGACATTGGTGCTTACATCTGTCACTCACACCCCTGGGTGGGAGCAAGGACCACAATATTACCTTGTGATGCCTATTACACCAGACTACATGACTACAGTCATAGCCGGCCTTAGGCATAGGCCAACTAAGCAACCGCCTACCAGTATTGATTTGGTGTCGGTAGACCAGGATGGGGGCACTGGGTGGTGTGGTAGGGGGTGCCGTTGTGCCTTTTGCCTAGGGTACCAGTTGACCTAAGGCCACTCCTGACTACAATATCGGGAATGGCCGCCCATTAGGCGACGGCATGGCGTTCGACTGTACAGAATCAGCGGCCTGTCCAGTGAATTAATCATATTAATTGTGTGTTCCTCATACAATCTGCTCCCACCTTGTGATGCCTATTACATCGGACTACATGACTACAGTATCGGAAATTGCTGCCCATTAGGCGACGGCATGGCATTCGACTGTACGGAATCAGCGGCCTGTACAGTGAATTAATCATATTTGCGTGTTCCTCATACAATCTGCTCCCGTCTGGCTGATACATGGGAACCGAGACTCTTCAATACAGACAAGTAGTTGGGTTGTGGGAGGCGCATCCATTGGCCGAGTCATGCTACTGCATACCTATTATAGGTTTGCCACCTTTTCAATTGGCCAAGGTGGGACTTCAGGGTTACCAACTGTCCCACTTTGCGAGGAACACTGCGAAAATAATCAAGACATAGCAAATGTCCTGATTACAGGACATTATTATAAATCTACATTTCATTAATAGTTGCATAAAACAGTTATTTTACATATTAAACTTCTATGTGTTATGTGAAGTAGCATAAGCAATTCAAATGTAACTAGATTAAGCTTTTATTTGTGCAAATAAGTATAATCCTGTACTATGCACGGCTGTAGGTATGTTTTGTCCTGGAAAGTCTGACATTTCTAAAGAACATGTCCCACTTTGGCCATCTGGAAAGGTGGCAACCCTACAGGACCTGTATGTAGAGATGTCAGACTTTGCAGGGCAACACATAACCACACAGCCATTAGAAAGGGGAGTATTTCACTGTTACTCCGGTAGCATTACAGTTGCTTATACTGTTACTTATAACATTAAGGTGTTTCAGGTACAAAATAATTGTTTTATGCAACTACTACAGACAATATAAGTAATCTTTGCCCTAAATCACAGGACATTTGCCATAATTAGTTATTTTGCAGGACACAACTGCCCAAAGGGGAGTGCACCTCGCAAAGGTGGACAGGTGGTAACCTAAACCCTATTATTCTATCAACTTTCTAAGGTAGTCGGCATAACATGTGCCTTCTCTCACTATCAGACCTCTCATACGAATGGGGAAGAAAGAACACTGAATCAGGGACACTGCATAACGACCGCAGGGACACATTTAGAAGGTTGGTGCTATTAACCTGACACATTGACGGACCCAGAGCACACATGTATTCAAAAACATTGTCTGAGGTACATGCTGTTTAGGACTCTTACATGTTGTCATTATTCATTACGTGTATTCCGCCACCTTTCCTCCTAATATCACTAGTTTTAGGAGGGTTTAGTCGGGACTGTGTTAGATTCTGATTCGTAATCACGGACGTCCCTGGTAATCGGGGACAGTTCAATGATATGGTCCCTATGTGTTCCCACAATGGTTTACGGACTGTCCAGTAAATATGCTCTTAAGGTTTCGGAGGTATGGGCGTCTGCTATACCCACATCGGAATATTACTTACACCCACAGGGCGGTCCTAATAAGTGTCTGCCAACCAAAACCTGCACGCCTAAGCCCATAATCGCATACCCATAGTAACCCTACCCGCCACTACTCTACAGCACTCATCCTTACTGTGGGCGCTGGTGGGATATGAACACACCCCTACACACTGCCCACTCTACCCGTGTCGGGACACGTCGTACGCTGTGTCAACCCATGTGTTATCAGGCTTGAACAACCTACTGATCCATGTACAGCTACATCCTGGTTGCAGTAGTCTTTACTCACATTGCCTGGAAGGACAGAATTTTTGGTGTCCCACAAGGAACATCGCTGTCCATGTTTAAAGTGTAGACCTTGAAGATCTCTCCCACTGGTAGTTTCCTACCGGTGGTCTGAGAAGCAGTGTTGTATTTACCTTTATTGCATGTCTGTAGGTCTCTCTCGCCTAGCTGGGGAGGTGGGAGGTACATATTTGTTGACTGGACCTCCAACCAACATATGCCCAGTCTGAAAAAGAAGTTATGTCTTACCATAACGTTCCATCTGCATTGTTGATCCTCTTTCAGTCATTACGCATGGGTATCGGTTCCGAGCTCTTAACCGAGCCGACCATTTTCCACGCTCGCATCAGCTTCAAACTCTCGAGCTAAACTCTTACCCACAATCTCCCTATCCCTGTTACCTCAGATTGAGTTTGCAAGTTAAAGAGGGTAGAGGCTACCTCTGGTCAAATAACCTAAGAGAACTGGATGGGGAGATCCACTAGAAACCACAGGAGGGGAAAGGAGGGAGGGTCGTAATGACTGAACGAGGACCAACAATACAGGTGGAATGTTATGGTAAGACATAACTTCTTTATCTGATATTGTTAATCCTCGTTCATTTGTTACGCATGGGACTGAGTCCCCAGCTATCACTCTTCCTGGGAGGCTCTCATGGAAGGACATTCCTGAGCACCATTGAACCAAAAGATACTCTTCCCCTGGAGGCCAAATCCAATTTGTAATGACTGATGAAGGAATGAGGCGTAGCCCAAGTTGCAGCTGCACACATCATGGAAAGCAGCAGAAGTTGCCACCGACCTTGTTGAATGAGCTTTTATGGTAGTAGGCAACGAGATATTATGTTGTGTGTAAATAAAGGTCACACAGTCCTTCAACCATCTAGCTAATGTGACCTTGGCAACAGCAGATCCTAACCTAGGTCCAGAAAAGGCCAAAAATAACTGGTCAGATTTACGAAAGGGTTTAGCCCTGTTAAAGTAAAAACGGATTTGCCTGTGTATATCTAGGGTATGTAGGCAATACTCTCCTCTGTTTGAATGATTAGGAAAGAAAACTGGCAATTCAATGGCTTGATTAATGGACATTTCAGAGATCACTTTAGGGAGAAATGACGGATCAGTTCTCAGAGACACTCTATCTCTATGAAAAATCAAGTATGGACTCTTGATACATAAAGCTTGAAGTTCAGAAATACGTCTGGCAGAAGTAATAGCGACCAAAAACAAGGTTTTCCATGACAAATACTTGAGGTCGCAAGAAGAGGCTGGTTCGAAAGGTGCCATTGTCAGAGCTTGTAGAACTAATGATAAATCCCATGGTTGAATAGGTTCTCTAAAAGGTGGCTTCAGATGATTCACACCATTTATGAAGGCACAATTTATGGGACATAAGAGAGGGATCTTGGACACCCTCATGAAAATTAGAAATTGCAGCCAAATGAACTCTAATGGTAGAGGCCGAAAGACCCGATTGAAACAGGTCGGTCAGATAGTCTAGTATTATCGACACTGGTGCTGAAAAGGGGTCTACTTGTTTATCTTTCAGCCAACAGGTAAATCTTTTCCACTTGCTCAGATAAGTAATTCTAGTGGAAGACTTATGAGAAGCAATGAGAACATCATGTAATGGTAAATAAAGATCATTTTGCCTGGCAATCAAGAGAATTGGAGTAGCCAAGCAGTTAGCTTCAGGCTGTTCAGGTTGGGATAAATCAGGTTCTGTGGGTGTGAGATCAACTCTGGGGTTGGATGGAGAATCCATGGTCGATCTAGTAGGTGAGGCCAAAGGAAGGGGAACCAAATCTGTCGGGGCCAAGATGGTGCTATGAGGATCACCTTGCTCTTTAACCGCTGGGGTTTCTTCAGAAACTGGGGAATGAGGGGAAAAGGCGGAAATGCGTAGAGAAGACCCAAGGGCCAATCGTGGACTAGAGCGTCCCTGGGTGACTGTCCTGGAGGGGGAATCAGGGCGAAGTAGATGCTGCATTTGTAGTTGGTCAGGGATGCAAAGAGGTCGCAGCAAGGACGGCCCCAGCGGTTGAAGATCTCCGCCGCTATCAAGGGATTCAGGGACCACTCGAGAGGTTGAAGAAAGCACCTGCTGAGTCTGTCTGCTATCACGTTGGAACTCCCAGGAATGTGCGTTGCTAGAAGAAACCGGTTGGTAGCCATCACCCATTGCCATATCCTCATGGCTTCTCGACAAAGGGGGTATGATTTGGTTCCACCTTGCTTGTTGATGTACCAGACCACCGCCATGTTGTCTGACTGAATTGCAATTGTCCCAAAAGGCAGCAAGGGATGGAATGCTTGCAATGCCAGAAGCACCACCCTCAGCTCTAGAACATTTATATGCAGATGGGCCTCCAGTTGGGACCAAGTGCCTTGGACGGTCTGTCCCTGACATAGCCCCCCCACCCCATCAGGGAGGCGTCCATGGTCACTGTGGCCTTGGGTTGCTGGGGGGGAGAAGGGGTGAGATCATTGTGAGAGATTGTGTGTCATCCACCAATTTAAATCCTGTTTGCACCTGTGAGTTACTCGAATCATGGCTGAAACAGGATGCTGAAAGGGATACCATTGGGTGAGGAATAGCCACTGTAGAAGCCTCATGTGAAACCTGGCCAGGGGAACAATGGTGATGGAGGCTGCCATGGAACAATAGCTGCAGAACCGAGTGAGCCGTGGATTTTTCCTTAGAAAGGATTGGAATTAGTTGTTGCTTTATTCTTAAAATTCTGTGCTCTAGAATAGCAGCTCTGCAGTTTTTTGTGTCCAAGATAACCCCTATGAATTCTGTCGACTGAGATGGGGGTGAGATTGGACTTCTGCCAGTTTACGGTTATGCCTAGTCTTTTAGCAGCGAGGAGAGAATATGCCAGGGCTTTTTCCAGTAGATGTCTGGTGGGGGCGGAAATGAGCCAGTCGTCTAGGTATGGCAACATCTGGAATCCTTGAAGTTGCAAGTGAGCTGTGACAACTGCCATTCACTTTGTGAACACTCTGAGGGCTGTAGAGAGTCCAAAGGGCAGTACTCTGAAGTGGTAGTGACTGGCTCCCGCGCGGAAGCACAGAAATCTTCTTGATGGCCTGTCTACCTTTATGTGGTAGTACGCAACTTGAAGATCTATACAGCACATCCAATCGTCTTTTGCCAAAAGCAGGAGGATAGAATGCATTGTGACCATCCGGAATTTTTGTACTCTCACAAACTTGTTCAATACACTGATATCCAAAATTGGTCTCCAGTTCCTGGTTTTCTTTGGCACCAAAAATAGTTTTGAGTAGAATCCGGATCCTATCTGGTCTGGAGGGACTATTTGGATGACTCTTTTTTCTTAGCAGCTTTTCTATCTCTAGTGCTGCTTCTTCCCTTTGACTGGGTGGAAAGTTCGGAAGATTTTTTGAAGGGACAGGACAAAGATCAAAGGGGATATGATGACCTCTGGTTATGATCCTTTGTACCCAAGAATCGGTGGTGATGGTAGAAGGGTACAAGGAGAAACGTCCCCCAACCACCTCCAGAGGAAAGGAGTTGGGCCACTCTTCAGGAGCGCTGGTAGGATTAACCAGGGAAAGAATCCCTGGAACCCTGGTTACGCAGTCCCCCTCTGCCTCGAAAGGAGCATCTTCCCTGTGAATTTCCCCCTCTGCTTCTGGGGGAGAACTCGGCCTGTGTGTCACGGAAAGGACCCTGAGATTTCTTGAACCATATTCTTCCCACGCTTTTGGTTTCGGCAGAAAGCACATTGAGGGGAAGAATAATGGACACTTACTGCAGAAAGGGTCTTACCATCCTGTTCACATCTGGCAAGTGTGCTTTTAACTTTGGGTCCAAACAACGAGGGGGGTTCAATGGGGGCATTAAGAAAAGAAGACTTAAAATGCTCCGCGAAGTTGCACAAGCACATCCAGGCATGTCGTCTCAAGACCACAGCTGAACCCGCTGCTCCTTCTGATGCGTGAGATAGTCACATAGAGGAGTTAGATATAGACTCAACGGTGGCCAGCTGAGAGGCCACTTTGTCACAGACCTCATCAGACATTGCACCAGCCAAGGTTTCAGACAGCTCAGAAACCAGATCCCTTTGAAGACTGGTAAAATGTGCCATATAATTCAGGGACCTGATAGCAAAGGTCGCTGAAGCAAAGGTGCGCTTCCCTATCCTGTCCAGGGCCCAGGACTCTCTGTTAGGTGAATGGACAGTCTGGCTTTCTTCTGCCAGATCCTTTTTTGTTGTGGCCACCACCACCAAAGAATCCACAGGAAGACCTTTGGACCAATGGGGATCCGAAGCAGGAGGGGACAAGATCTTATCTGACCTCCAGGGAACAGCTTTGACAGCATCAGGGGCCAAGCACGCTGCATGATGAACCTGACAAGTTCACTGGCAGGTGGAGTAACCCAGGAGGTTTAGGGCCGGGTGCGAAAAGCCAGCAGGAGCACAGATTCCTCAGGGGTCAGATTAGAGGACTGCCAGTGACCTCTCTGTTTCAGGATTTCAAGGATATCGCCAAAGGATACCTCAGAGGGTGACAGAGGGGATCCTTCCCCCTCATCGAAATCTGTGTCTTCGGTGAGGGACTCCTCTGTGGAGTCCATGTGCTTCCTCTTACACAAGCTTTTCCGGTGGACCTCCTCAGCGGGAGAAGCTGAGGAAGACAACGGATAGGGGGTTTCCTGAGGGAATATGTCCTGTGGCCCTTGCACCCGGTGTCCGCTAGATGCGACTTGTGAAACCAGTGCACCAGAGGAGAGCGGAGGTATAGACAGTCCGGTATCGCCAGCATCAGCGAAAGCCTTCTCCACCAGTTGGAAGGCTGGTCCACCCGGAGAGGATTGTAAGTCTAGGACAGGGGCACTCCTCCACTAAGTGGCTCAGCATGCCGACCCAGAGTCCATGGACGGCTGTGGAGCAGCAAGCTATGCATGTCATAGCGGACATCTGGGTCATAGCAAAACTTTCCTGCCATGAAGGCAACTGCGGTTCCTTAGTGTGATCCATAAAGGGAACCGCAGAAGGGGAAGACTGTGCTATATCCATGGACTTCAAAGACAATGAAGGAGGAAAATAAGAATGTGTCTTTGGAGATGGGTGATGAAATCCCGGTCCATGTGAGGCAGAGCACCTCGCTGGCTCTGTTCAAGAGAAATCTTGACCGGTGGATGGGAGATCGTAGGTTTACCCCGGGAATCATCTCTGTGTCACTGCTGGACAGAGGCACAACAAACTAATGGGCACAGTATTTTTTAACATAAGGGGTGGCGTAAGCCACAAAAACTCTGGGCTAGGCTTATAAATGCCTTAGGGCAGATAGCCTAGTATAAACCTATGAACCTATGTTCGGAAAGGCTTCTAGTGGACCTCACAGAGACTGAGGGAGAAACAGGCCTGTCCACAAAAGAGGCAGACTCGGTGCCCATCTCATCTAACCGCACCGAGGACAACGATGCCGAGAAAGACTGGAATACTGTTGTCTGCACCAAAGAAGTAATCGGTGCCGAGGTCTTTGTCTGCACCTACACAGGGATTGGTGCTGAAGTGGTTGTTGGTGCCAAAGTGGTGCGTGTCGGTGCCGAAGCTGGAACTGACAAAATTGGAGGCAACAATAAAGGCCTCGGTTCCCAGGAAGATCTCGGAGCCGACGCGGTCAAGGTCTGAGCCGACTGAACAGTTGGTGCTGATACAGTGGTAATGGTCTGAACCGAACACCCCTCGGTGCCGACATGTAGAAGGCTGCAGGACAGGATGGAGCCGAAATCACTAATGGAGCCGAATGTCTAGGCACCAAAAGCACTGGGGCTGACAGAGAGCTCAGGAGCCGAAATTTTAGCCTTTTCAGGTTTTGGCTGGTGAGAGTCCCCAGCCGGGGACGAAGGCACAGATTTAGCCTTAGCAGAAACATCCATTTTCTTATGGGCTTTAGGAGGGGTTGAGACCTCCGACCCAGAAATAGCCTCTGAAAAGGGAGATTTTAGAAGTCCCTTCAGTATCAGCTTGTTTTTCCTTTCTAACAAAGTTCTATTAGAAAAGTTCTCACAAAAAGTACAGGGTGGTTCAACAGATAAATGGGAAGCTCCCAAACAATACACACAAAAAGAGTATGCATCAGAAGTAGGTAGTTTGTGTCCACAATCATACCTTTTTTATCTGCCATATTAATTAATAGAAAAGTACCAACAATGGTCCAAGGGAGTACCCGAAGGTATGAAAGAGAAAAGGGAAAAGATCACCAACGATGGTAAAGAGAAATACCTCGCGGTAAAAATAGTAAGTAAAAGACAGAAAAACCTGAGGAATTTATGAACGCTAGATGCGATAGGGTAAGAAACAATAAAATATCAACTTTTCTGACAGAAAAGTAATTTGTAAAGCAATTAAAAAACAATTGACTGTACTTAGCTCAAGAGAAGTAGCTTGACACGACCGGATGGCAATGCGGCAAACAAAATCTGAGGTAACAGGAAGAGTGGGATTGTGGGTAAGAGTTTAGCTCGAGAGTTTGAAGCTGACGCGAGCTTGGAAAATGGCCGGCTCGGTTCCGAGCTCGGAACCGATACCCATGAGTAAGGAATGAACGAGGATTAACAATATCAGATCATATGTTACCCGTAACTGCTGTGATATCACCTAGGTAAATACATGTGTATATTGACTGTAACTTACATCTATTTACATT